>NW_026970124.1:0-180000 GCF_028390025.1 Pseudophryne corroboree | reverse complement strand
TCTGCCTCTCCCTGCCACCCACTGCCTCTGGGTCATGAATCTGTATTATTTCATTCATATACTAAATGGTTCATTGCGCCGTGTCCTCTTGTCCTGTGTCCTGCAGTGTTTCCAGGATTTATCTCAGCCTTGTCCTGGGCTCCATACAGACTTCAGCTTCCGAGCTGCTATACCTTCTGTGTAAGTCTGTGTTACTGCTGCAGCCCTTTCCCCAGACTGACTGTACACCTGTGTAGCCAGAGTGATCTCAGACTAGCTGGTAACTACGTGCGTGCTTGTGTGCAGAGATTATGCAAGCCCTTCTGTGTGCAGAATTGAGATGCTGCTGTCACTGTCATCACAGTGTCCCATGTGGAGCCATTGCCGGATGCCACCATCTTGGCTTCTTGTCACATGGCTGCAGTGCACCAATGGTGAATAGCAGGAAGCAGCACCAGTTGGAAACAGTTATGACCTCACAGACCAGCTGACCACCTAGGGCTCCAATTGGCAGCCAGGTAGCAGTCAGATGAATTCTCTGACCAATCACTGAAGACCCAGAGTATAAATATCCTGCAAAAGCAATTCCTGGTTGTCAGTGCTTTGTTGTCGCCCACAGTCTTGCTGTGTAGTCTTGAACTGGCATTCTGTATTTGGACTTCTGTGCAGTATCACCTTGCACTTACTGACTCCAACTGGTAAGCCAGGCTTACCTACTTTGCTGCCTCCTCCTCCGGGAGGAGGCAGCGTTGTAGGTGAATGGGGGCGTGGCCAGCAGCAGGACGGGTGGTTCGGGGGCGTGGCCGGCAGCAGGATGGGCGGTCCGGGGGCGTTGCATCAGGGTCGCATCATCGTGACTCCACCCCCGGCTGTGCTGTGCCGAGAAACGAGGCGCTGCATAGCGGGGGGCGGAGCTACGATGACTCGATTCAGCGCAAATCGCGTCATCGGACCCCCTCGGCCCGCCTACTTGTTCACTGCTGCAGGCGGCCGAGGGGGAAAGCGGGAGGCTTGCCCACCTTTCCGGGGGGCCGGGAGGGTCACCCGATTTTCGGGAGCCTCCCGGCCATTCCGGGAGGGTAGGCAAGTATGTGGTAAGCTGTGTCCCAGATATCCTGAAAACCGGTCCTGCTCTGCAACATGGCATCCTTGTCTGAGTGAGCTGGTTGTGACCCAGCTATCCTGAAAGCCAGTCCTGCTGTATGACAGGAAAAACTCTGCCTCACCGCATGTCACTGGTGTGTATATATATATATATATATATATATATATAATATATTTGTGAAAGCAGCACATGCACAGTCTGACAGTCTCTCACTTGCGTGGACTTTGGCCATAGTGAGCAAACATGAATTAGGCCCAATATCACTAGTGCTCCAGCTGCTGCAACATGCTGAGAAGTCAGAGATCTAGCTACAAACTATGGGGGTAATTCCGAGGTTGATCGCAGCAGGATTTTTTTTAGCAGTTGGGCAAAATCGTGTGCACTGTAGGGGAGGCAGATGTAACATGTGCAGAGAGAGTTAGATTTGGGTGGGTTATTTTGTTTCTGTGTAGGGTAAATACTGGCTGCTTTATTTTTACACTGCAATTTAGATTTCAGATTGAACACACCACACCCAAATCTAACTCTCTGCACATGTTACATATGCCCCCCCTGCAGTGCACATGGTTTTGCCAAACTGCTGACAAAGATCCTGCTGCGATCAACTCTGAATTAGGCCCTATGGGGGTAATTCTGACCCGTTCGCATGCTGCGGTGCAAACGGGTCACAAATGCGCACAAGTGTCGTTGCCTGGTGACAGCCATCGCCGGGCAACGACCAGAAGAAAGAAGCAAGTCAACGCTAACGCGATCACAAGAAGATTGACAGTGGGGAGGCGTTCCGGGGCGGATACTCACCATTTTCCGGGCGTGGAGATCCGAACGAAGGCATGTCCAGTAGAGATGTGCACTTGAAATTTTTCGGGTTTTGTGTTTTGGTTTTGGGTTCGGTTCCGCGGCCGTGTTTTGGGTTCGACCGCGTTTTGGCAAAACCTCACCGAATTTTTTTTGTCGGATTCGGGTGTGTTTTGGATTCGGGTGTTTTTTTTCAAAAAACACTAAAAAACAGCTTAAATCATAGAATTTGGGGGTCATTTTGATCCCAAAGTATTATTAACCTCAAAAAACATAATTTCCACTCATTTTCAGTCTATTCTGAACACCTCACACCTCACAATATTATTTTTAGTCCTAAAATTTGCACCGAGGTCGCTGGATGACTAAGCTAAGCGACCCTAGTGGCCGACACAAACACCTGGCCCATCTAGGAGTGGCACTGCAGTGTCACGCAGGATGGCCCTTCCAAAAAACACTCCCCAAACAGCACATGACGCAAAGAAGAAAAAATGAGGCGCAATGAGGTAGCTGTGTGAGTAAGATAAGCGACCCTAGTGGCCGACACAAACACCTGGCCCATCTAGGAGTGGCACTGCAGTGTCACGCAGGATGGCCCTTCCAAAAAACACTCCCCAAACAGCACATGACGCAAAGAAGAAAAAAAGAGGCGCAATGAGGTAGCTGTGTGAGTAAGATAAGCGACCCTAGTGGCCGACACAAACACCTGGCCCATCTAGGAGTGGCACTGCAGTGTCACGCAGGATGGCCCTTCCAAAAAACACTCCCCAAACAGCACATGACGCAAAGAAGAAGAAAAGAGGCGCAATGAGGTAGCTGTGTGAGTAAGCTAAGCGACCCTAGTGGCCGACACAAACACCTGGCCCATCTAGGAGTGGCACTGCAGTGTCACGCAGGATGGCCCTTCCAAAAAACACTCCCCAAACAGCACATGACGCAAAGAAGAAAAAAAGAGGCGCAATGAGGTAGCTGTGTGAGTAAGATAAGCGACCCTAGTGGCCGACACAAACACCTGGCCCATCTAGGAGTGGCACTGCAGTGTCACGCAGGATGGCCCTTCCAAAAAACACTCCCCAAACAGCACATGACGCAAAGAAAAATGAAAGAAAAAAGAGGTGCAAGATGGAATTGTCCTTGGGCCCTCCCACCCACCCTTATGTTGTATAAACAGGACATGCACACTTTAACCAACCCATCATTTCAGTGACAGGGTCTGCCACACGACTGTGACTGAAATGACGGGTTGGTTTGGACCCCCACCGAAAAAGAAGCAATTAATCTCTCCTTGCACAAACTGGCTCTACAGAGGCAAGATGTCCACCTCATCATCATCCTCCGATATATCACCGTGTACATCCCGCTCCTCACAGATTATCAATTCGTCCCCACTGGAATCCACCATCTCAGCTCCCTGTGTACTTTGTGGAGGCAATTGCTGCTGGTCAATGTCTCCGCGGAGGAATTGATTATAATTCATTTTAATGAACATCATCTTCTCCACATTTTCTGGATGTAACCTCGTACGCCGATTGCTGACAAGGTGAGCGGCGGCACTAAACACTCTTTCGGAGTACACACTTGTGGGAGGGCAACTTAGGTAGAATAAAGCCAGTTTGTGCAAGGGCCTCCAAATTGCCTCTTTTTCCTGCCAGTATAAGTACGGACTGTCTGACGTGCCTACTTGGATGCGGTCACTCATATAATCCTCCACCATTCTTTCAATGGGGAGAGAATCATATGCAGTGACAGTAGACGACATGTCCGTAATCGTTGTCAGGTCCTTCAGTCCGGACCAGATGTCAGCATCAGCAGTCGCTCCAGACTGCCCTGCATCACCACCAGCGGGTGGGCTCGGAATTCTGAGCCTTTTCCTCGCACCCCCAGTTGCGGGAGAATGTGAAGGAGGAGATGTTGACAGGTCGCGTTCCGCTTGACTTGACAATTTTGTCACCAGCAGGTCTTTGAACCCCAGCAGACTTGTGTCTGCCGGAAAGAGAGATCCAAGGTAGGTTTTAAATCTAGGATCGAGCACGGTGGCCAAAATGTAGTGCTCTGATTTTAACAGATTGACCACCCGTGAATCCTTGTTAAGCAAATTAAGGGCTCCATCCACAAGTCCCACATGCCTAGCGGAATCGCTCCCTTTTAGCTCCTCCTTCAATGCCTCCAGCTTCTTCTGCAAAAGCCTGATGAGGGGAATGACCTGACTCAGGCTGGCAGTGTCTGAACTGACTTCACGTGTGGCAAGTTCAAAAGGTAGCAGAACCTTGCACAACGTTGAAATCATTCTCCACTGCGCTTGAGACAGGTACATTCCACCTCCTATATCGTGCTCAATTGTATAGGCTTGAATGGCCTTTTGCTGCTCCTCCAACCTCTGAAGCATATAGAGGGTTGAATTCCACCTCGTTACCACTTCTTGCTTCAGATGATGGCAGGGCAGGTTCAGGCGTTTTTGGTGGTGCTCCAGTCTTCTGTACGTGGTGCCTGTACGCCGAAAGTGTCCCGCAATTCTTCTGGCCACGACAGCATCTCTTGCACGCCCCTGACGTTTTTAAAAAAATTCTGCACCACCAAATTCAAGGTATGTGCAAAACATGGGACGTGCTGGAATTTGCCCATATTTAATGCACACACAATATTGCTGGCGTTGTCCGATGCCACAAATCCACAGGAGAGTCCAATTGGGGTAAGCCATTCCGCGATGATCTTCCTCAGTTGCCGTAAGAGGTTTTCAGCTGTGTGCGTATTCTGGAAACCGGTGATACAAAGCGTAGCCTGCCTAGGAAAGAGTTGGCGTTTGCGAGATGCTGCTACTGGTGCCGCCGCTGCTGTTCTTGCGGCGGGAGTCCATACATCTACCCAGTGGGCTGTCACAGTCATATAGTCCTGACCCTGCCCTGCTCCACTTGTCCACATGTCCGTGGTTAAGTGGACATTGGGTACAACTGCATTTTTTAGGACACTGGTGAGTCTTTTTCTGACGTCGGTGTACATTCTCGGTATCGCCTGCCTAGAGAAGTGGAACCTAGATGGTATTTGGTAACGGGGGCACACTACCTCAAGAAATTGTCTAGTTCCCTGTGAACTAACGGCGGATACCGGACGCACGTCTAACACCAACATAGTTGTCAAGGCCTCAGTTATCCGCTTTGCAACAGGATGACTGCTGTGATATTTCATCTTCCTCGCAAAGGACTGTTGGACAGTCAATTGCTTGGTGGAAGTAGTAAAAGTGGGCTTACGACTTCCCCTCTGGGATGACCATCGACTCCCAGCAGCAACAACAGCAGCGCCAGCAGCAGTAGGCGTTACACGCAAGGATGCATCGGAGGAATCCCAGGCAGGAGAGGACTCGTCAGAATTGCCAGTGACATGGCCTGCAGGACTATTGGCATTCCTGGGGAAGGAGGAAATTGACACTGAGGGAGTTGGTGGGGTGGTTTGCGTGAGCTTGGTTACAAGAGGAAGGGATTTACTGGTCAGTGGACTGCTTCCGCTGTCGCCCAAAGTTTTTGAACTTGTCACTGACTTATTATGAATGCGCTGCAGGTGACGTATAAGGGAGGATGTTCCGAGGTGGTTAACGTCCTTACCCCTACTTATTACAGCTTGACAAAGGCAACACACGGCTTGACAAATGTTGTCCGCATTTCTGGTGAAATACTTCCACACCGAAGAGCTGATTTTTTTGGTATTTTCACCAGGCATGTCAACTGCCCTATTCCTCCCACGGACAACAGGTGTCTCCCCGGGTGCCTGACTTAAACAAACCACCTCACCATCAGAATCCTCCTTGTCAATTTCCTCCCCAGCGCCAGCAACACCCATATCCTCCTCATCCTGGTGTACTTCAACACTGACATCTTCAATCTGACTATCAGGAACTGGACTGCGGGTGCTCCTTCCAGCACTTGCAGGGGGCGTGCAAATGGTGGAAGGCGCATGCTCTTCACGTCCAGTGTTGGGAAGGTCAGGCATCGCAACCGACACAATTGGACTCTCCTTGTGGATTTGGGATTTCGAAGAACGCACAGTTCTTTGCGGTGCTTTTGCCAGCTTGAGTCTTTTCAGTTTTCTAGCGAAAGGCTGAGTGCTTCCATCCTCATGTGAAGCTGAACCACTAGCCATGAACATAGGCCAGGGCCTCAGCCGCTCCTTGCCACTCCGTGTGGTAAATGGCATATTGGCAAGTTTACGCTTCTCCTCCGACAATTTTATTTTAGATTTTGGAGTCCTTTTTTTACTGATATTTGGTGTTTTGGATTTTACATGCTCTGTACTATGACATTGGGCATCGGCCTTGGCAGACGACGTTGCTGGCATTTCATCGTCTCGGCCATGACTAGTGGCAGCAGCTTCAGCACGAGGTGGAAGTGGATCTTGATCTTTCCCTAATTTTGGAACCTCAACATTTTTGTTCTCCATATTTTAATAGGCACAACTAAAAGGCACCTCAGGTAAACAATGGAGATGGATGGATACTAGTATACTTATGGATGGACCAGCGACTACCGACACAGAGGTAGCTACAGCCGTGGACTACCGTACTGTGGCCCTCATTCCGAGTTGTTCGCTCGGAGTTTTTCATCGCATCGCAGTGAGAATTCTCTTAGTGCGCATGCGCAATGTTCGCACTGCGACTGCGCCAAGTAACTTTACTATGAAGAAAGTAAGTTTACTCACGGCATTTTCATCGCTCCGACGTTCGCATTGTGATTGACAGGAAATGGGTGTTACTGGGCGGATGCACGGCGTTTTAGGGGCGTGTGGCTGGAAACGCTACCGTTTCCGGAAAAAACGCAGGAGTGGCCGGAGAAACGGTGGGAGTGCCTGGGCGAACGCTGGGTGTGTTTATGACGTCAGCCAGGAACGAAAAGCACTGAACTGATCGCACAGGCAGAGTAAGTCTGAAGCTACTCAGAAACTGCTATCTCGTTTGTAATCGCAATATTGCGCGTACGTCGGTCGCAATTTTAAGAAGCTAAGATTCACTCCCAGTAGGCGGCGGCTTAGCGTGTGTAACTCTGCTACATTCGCCTTGCGAGCGAACAACTCGGAATGAGGGCCTGTGTCTGCTGCTAATATTGGCCCTCATTCCGAGTTGTTCGCTCGGTAAATTTCTTCGCATCGCAGCGTTTTTCTGCTTAGTACGCATGCGCAATGTTCGCAATGCGACTGCGCCAAGTAATTTTGCTATGATGATAGGATTTTTACTCACGGCTTTTTCTTCGCTCCGGCGATCGTAGTGTGATTGACAGGAAATGGGTGTTACTAGGCGGAAACACGGCGTTTTATGGGCGTGTGGATGAAAACGCTACCGTTTCCGGAAAAAACGCAGGAGTGGCCGGAGAAACGGGGGAGTGTCTGGGCGAACGCAGGGTGTGTTTGTGACGTCAAACCAGGAACGACAAGCACTGAACTGATCGCAGATGCCGAGTAAGTGTGGAGCTACTCTGAAACTGCTAAGTAGTTTGTAATCGCAATATTGCGAATACATCGTTCGCAATTTTAAGAAGCTAAGATACACTCCCAGTAGGCGGCGGCTTAGCGTGTGCAACTCTGCTAAAATCGCCTTGCGAGCGATCAACTCGGAATGAGGGCCATAGACTGGATGATAATGAGATGAAATTAATATATATATATATATATAATATCACTAGTACTGCAGCCGGACAGGTATATATATTTATTATGTAATGACTGATGACGGACCTGCTGGACACTGTCAGCTCAGCAGCACCGCAGACTGCTACAGTAAGCTACTATAGTAGTATGTATCAAGAAGAAAGAGAAAAAAAAAAACCACGGGTAGGTGGTATACAATTATGGATGGACCAGCGACTGCCGACACAGAGGTAGCTACAGCCGTGGACTACCGTACTGTGTCTGCTGCTAATATAGACTGGATGATAATGAGATGAAATCAATATATATATATATATATATAATATCACTAGTACTGCAGCCGGACAGGTATATATATTTATTATGTAATGACTGATGACGGACCTGCTGGACACTGTCAGCTCAGCAGCACCGCAGACTGCTACAGTAAGCTACTATAGTAGTATGTATCAAGAAGAAAGAAAAAAAAAAACACGGGTAGGTGCGGTATACATATACAATTATATATATATTATATACAATTATATATATATATATATATATATATATATATATATATTAAACTGGTGGTGATTAATTAAACTGGTGGTCAGGTCACTGGTCACACTATCAGCAACTTGCAAGTAGTACTCCTAAGCAGACAATCACAATATATACTGGTGGTCAGTGTGGTCACAATGGCAGTGTGGCACTCTGGCAGCAAAAGTGTGCACTGTATGTTAAAATATGTACTCCTGCTCTCAGACTCTAACTGCTCCCCACTGTCTCCCCCACAAGTCAGATATACAGTCACACTATCACTTCAGCAAGTAGTAGTACTCCTCCTAATGCTCCCCAAAATTACTAAAGTAAATACTGTGTCTCTCTCTACTCTAGTCTCACTCTCTTCTCTATAAACGGAGAGGACGCCAGCCACGTCCTCTCCCTATCAATCTCAATTTCTCGTGTGAAAATAGCGGCGACGCGCGGCTCCTTATATAGAATCCGAGTCTCGCGATAGAATCCGAGCCTCGCGAGAATCCGACAGCGGGATGATGACGTTCGGGCGCGCTCGGGTTAACCGAGCAAGGCGGGAAGATCCGAGTCGCTCGGACCCGTGTAAAAAAACCTGAAGTTCGGGCGGGTTCGGTTTCCGAGGAACCGAACCCGCTCATCTCTAATGTCCAGGCGTTTGGAGGGTGGTTGTCTGACATCAATTTCGGGACCTGTAATGCTGGATCCGTCGCACAGGGTAAGTAACTTATACCCTGGTCTTGTTCTGCACAAAACTTATTAGCATAGTTGGGCTGCACAAGCGATCGCAGCCCTGCTATGCAGATATAGACTCCCCCATAGGCGGCGTCTAGCTGATCGCACCAGCAGCAAAAAGTTGCTACGTGCGATCAACTCAGAATGACCCCCAATATCTCTTAAATATACATGTGTACATACATTCATGGGATACTTGTTATTTGTGTATACCCCCAGAAAGGTGTGTGGGGGGAGAGACCGCTAGTCCGATTTGAAATATAGGCCCCTATAAGTACTGTAGGTCAGATTGTGAGGTAAGTGCTACTACCTCAGGAACTCTACAGCAATGCCTGGTAGATACAGGGAAGCACACCTCCCAACTTTTCTTCTGTTGAAGGAGGGACAGACGCGTGCTCCTGAAAAAGGGGTGTGGTCTAAGAAAATGAGGCGTGGCTTCACGAGAGGACCCGCAATTGCGAGCCACGCCCCCGTTTTTGTCACTGAGGGAGCATGCTCTGTGAGCCGCTGGCATGCCCCTTCTCCCTCTGACTCCAGCGAATAGACGTCTATTCTCCGCTGCTCTGCTGCGAGTGACAGAGCCTCCCAACTGCCCCCCCCCATACTGCGGGACACTGCGGCCCGCGGGTGGGACAGTCCCCAAAAAACGGGACTGTCCCGCGGAAATCGGGACAGTTGGGAGGTATGGGGAAGTGCCACGTTATGCCCTCACCCATCTCCACTGGCACGTGATAATACTGGCCGCATGGGCACACTGGCGATTATGTGAGAGTCAGTGCAGCAACCCTTCACCTGTTCCTGATGACTCTGGCGAGGGAGAATCGCTATAGAGACGGGGGAATGGGGGGGGGGGGGGAGGATAACGGTAATGGTGTTTGTGTGTAGAAAAACCAGACGGAATATCTGAGGATTTTACCCAAAACAAAGCGCAGAATAAATCCCCGGGGCTCAGAGGAGTAAAACCTTCAGGTAATTGAATTCATTCCCAAGTGTCATCATGCAAAGGCTTCGTCTTCCAATTACATTAATATAAGACCATTACCAGACAAAGGTCGGCGCTAATAGCCTCCCGGACACTCACTCGCATACTTGTGCTGCTTCATGTTTTCTTTAAGATCCTCATTAATGATTTTAAAAGCATTGGTCCGTTTGCATGCCGGATACTTTAATACGTTTCAGTGTGCCGGACGCATCCGAAGGGGCGGCTAATGGATTCCGAGCCGCTATTTTCATTATTCCACAATTGCTGGATTGCCTTTATTTTCTTCATTAACCTCCCTCCATCCTCAGCGTCTTTTCCACAATATTCTGGACAAACTTGAAAACTTTCTAAGTTACATCCATTGAGGAAGCACCAAGCCTCCAATGCCTGGAAATCTGCGACCACAGAACCCCGTGATCGTGTTATGTTTATGTTTTTGGCTTCTATTCTGTTTTCTTTAACAGAATATTATGGTCGGGTGTAAAACTGCATTAAATGGCATATTTACTAAGCACATTAAGCAGGAAATCTCCCGAAAACATCTGCAAAATGTCAGTATAACCTGGATGGATTACAGGGATTCTGCAGCACATATTGCAAATATCCCTTTTTTCCATTTCCTGTATAACAGGGGTCTGGTATGGTAGGGGTGTGGAATGGTTATGGAAAACACTGTTACATCGCATTCTGTATGCAGATACAGCCGCAGTCACACACAGAATACAGGCATGCTGCATACAATTATACTGACACTGTAACATAGCATTCCGTATGCAGATACAGCCGCAGTCACACACATAATATAGGCATGTCACATATCCTTTTACTGACACTGTAACATAGCATTCTGTATGCAGATACAGCCACAGTCACACACATAATATAGGCATGTCACATATCCTTTTACTGACACTGTAACATAGCATTCCGTATGCAGATACAGCCGCAGTCACACACAGAATACAGGCATGCTGCATACAATTATACTGACACTGTAACATAGCATTCCGTATGCAGATACAGCCGCAGTCACACACATAATATAGGCATGTCACATATCCTTTTACTGACACTGTAACATAGCATTCCATATGCAGATACAGCCGCAGTCACACACACAGAATATAGGCATGCCGAATATCCTATTACTGACACTGTAACATAGCATTCCATATACAGATACAACCGCAGTCACACAGAATATAGGCATGCCACATATTTTATTACTGACACTGTAACATAGCATTCCGTATGCAGATACAGCCGCAGTCACACATGGAATATAGGCATGCCACATATCATATTACTGACACTGTAACATAGCATTCCGTATGCAGATACAGCCGCAGTCACACATGGAATATAGGCATGCCACATATCATATTACTGACACTGTAACATAGCATTCCATATGCAGATACAGCCGCAGTCACACATGGAATATAGGCATGCCACATATCCTATTATTGACACTGTAACATAGTATTCCATATGCAGATACAGCCGCAGTCACACACATAATATAGGCATGCTGCATATCCTATTACTGACTCTGTAATGTAGCATTCCATATGCAGATACAGCCGCAGTCACACACATAATATAGGCATGTCACATATTCAATTACTGACACTGTAACATAGCATTCCATATGCAGATACAGCTGCAGTCACACACAGAATATAGGCATGCCACATATCCTATTACTGACACTGTAACGTAGCATTCCATATGCAGATACAGCTGCAGTCACACACAGAATATAGGCACGCTTCATATCCTATTACTGACTCTGTAATGTAGCATTTCTTATGCAGATACAGCCATCAAAAATGCACAAAAAGATGCTCAGCATTAGTAAATGCACCTAGAAGGACTGTTTAATGTGACTGCAGCAACAATGTAGGAGGACAGATCTGTAGTAGGAATATGGTATGGCAGGTTTGGGGTATGGTATGGTATAGTAGGTATCATTACTGTGTGGTATGGCAGGTATATGGTCTGGTAGGAGTGTGGTAAGATAAATGTGTAGCATGTTAGGAGTAAGGTGTGGTAGAGTATGGTATGGTATAGTAGGTATATGGTATGGTATGAATGTGGTATTGTAGGGGATTGGTATGATATCGGTGTCGTATTGTAAGGGTGTAGAATGTTAGGGCTAGGGATACGGTATGGTGGCAGTGTGGTATGGTAAGGGTATAGTATATCAGCCTTCCAGCAGCCGGCCCCTGCTCCAGCTGCACACGCCTGGGATGCAGTTTTATATTCTCATTGGTGGATTGCTCTGGCTACTGAACTCTGATCCCCAAGTCCCCAATACCTCCTGACAGGTGTCCCCAGCACCTCCTGAAAGTTGTCCCCAGTACCTCCTGAAAAGTGTCACCAGTACCTCCTGACAGGTGTCCCCAGTACCTCCTGACAGGTGTCCCCAGCACCTCCTGAAAAGTGTCCCCAGTACCTCCTGACAGGTGTCCCCAGTACCCCCTGACAAGTGTCCCAGGTACCCCCTGACAGCTGTTCCAAGTACCTCCTCAAAGGTGTCCCCAACATCTCCTGAAAAGTGTCCCCAGTACCTCCTGACAGGTGTTCCCAGCACCTCCTGAAAGGTTTCCCCAGTACCTCCTGAAAAGTGTCACCAGTACCTCCTGACAGGTGTCCCCAGTACCTCCTGACAGGTGTCCCCAGTACCTCCTGACAGGTGTCCCCAGTACCTCCTGACAGGTGTCCCCAGTACCTCCTGACAGGTGTCCCCAGTATCTCCTTACAGGTGTCCCCAGTCTCTCCTGACAGGTGTTCCCAGTCTCTCCTGACAGGTGTCCCCAGTACCTCCTGAAAAGTGTCCCCAGTACCTCCTGACAAGTGTCCCCAGTACCCCCTGACAGGTGTCCCCAGTACCTCCTCAAAGGTGTCCCCAGCATCTCCTGAAAAGTGTCCCCAGTACCTCCTGACAGGTGTCCCCAGTACCTCCTGAAAAGTGCCCCCAGTACCCCCTGACAGGTGTCCCCAGTACCCCCTGACAGGTGTCCCCAGTACCTCCTCAAAGGTGTCCCCAGCATCTCCTGAAAGGTGTCTCCAGCACATCCTGAAAGGTGTCCCCAGTACCTCCTGACAGGTGTCCCCAGTAACTCCTGAAAAGTGTACCCAGTACCCCCTGACAGTTGTCCCCAGTACCCCCTGACAGTTGTCCCCAGTACCTCCTGACAGGTGTCCCCATTAACTCCTGAAAAGTGTACCCAGTACCCCCTGACAGGTGTCCCCAGTACCCCCTGACAGTTGTCCCCAGTACCTCCTGAAAGGTGTCCCCAGTGCCTCCTGAAAAGTGTCACCAGTACCTCCTGAAAGGTATCCCCAGTACCTCCTGACAGGTGTCCCCAGTACCTCCTGAAAAGTGTCCCCAGTACCTCCTGACAGGTGTCCCCAGTACCCACTGACAAGTGTCCCCAGTACCCCCTGACAGGTGTCCCCAGTACCTCCTCAAAGGTGTCCCCAGTATCTCCTGAAAAGTGTCCCCAGTATCTCCTGACAGGTGTCCCCAGCACCTCCTGACAGGTGTCCCCAGCACCTCCTGACAAGTGTCCCCAGTACCTCCTGACAGGTGTCCCCAGTACCTCCTGACAGTTGTCCCCAGTACCTCCTGAAAGGTGTCCCCAGTACCTCCTGACAGGTGTCCCCAGTACCTCCTGACAGGTGTCCCCAGTACCTCCTGACAGGTGTCCCCAGCACCTCCTGAAAGGTGTCCCCAGCACCTCCTGAAAGGTGTCCCCAATACCTCCTGAAGGGTGTACTATGTTATGCCGACGGTCGGGACCCTGGCGCCCAGCACACCGGTGCTGGCATCCCGACCGCCGGCAGCAGGGCGAGCACAAAAGAGCCCCTTGCGGACTCACTGCACTCTGCACGCTGCGGGCCACACCCACGCTATTTATTCTCCCTCCAGGGGAGTCGTTGACCCCCCAAGAGGGAGAAAAGTTGCCAGCGGTTGGGATTCCGGCGCCGGTATACTAAGTGACTGGATCCCAATAGCCGGCATATCAAATACCACCCGGGACTCTCTAGTGTTTATCCCAGTGAAAGCTAAGAAATCTATTTCCAGGCCCTGGAGATATCTGCAGTCAGGGAAGACCACTCCACTATCCACCCCTCCCCTACGTATTAAACACCCCCTACCACCCTGGAAGTCATGTACCAGGGCCCCTTCATTTAGCCCAATGCCCCTTCTACAGTTTAGTGTTACCCCTCCTGCCCCATCTCCGACCATCTGTGCAGTAAAGGAGTAATTGGTAGTAATGACTGCTGCAAGTGCTACACGCTGAGTGGAAGATAGCACACCCCCTACTGCCCGCGGGACATCAAAGCTGCCACTGATAGCACCCCATACCCCTACCGCTGGGGGATGGGGAGGGGCCCCAGTGCATTGCTCTGCCCAGGGGCCTACACTGCTGTTAAGACAGCCCTGGTAGTATAGTAGATATATGAGATATATGGTCTGGTGGCAGTGTGGTATGGTAAGGGTGTAGAATGTGAGGGGTATAGTATGGTGGCAGTGTGGTATGGTAGGGGTGTAGAATGTTAAGGGTATAGTATGGTAGGCGTGTGGTATGGTAATGGTGTAGAATGTTAGGGGTATAGTATGGTAGGCGTGTGGTATGGTGGCAGTGTGGTATGGCAAGGGTGTAGAATGTTAGGGATATAGTATGGTAGGCGTGTGGTCTAGTGGCAGTGTGGTATGGCAAGGGTGTAGAATGTTAGGGATATAGTACGGTAGGCGTGTGATATGGTGGCAGTGTGGTATGGTAATGGTGAATAATGTTAGGGTATAGCATGGTAGGCGTATGGTATGGTGGCAGTGTGGTATGGTAAGGATGTAGAATGTTAGGGATATAGTATGGTAGGCGTGTGGTATGGTGGCAGTGTGATATGGTAAGGGTGTAGAATGTTAGGGATATAGTATGGTAGGCGTGTGGTATGGTGGCAGTCTTTTATGGTAAGGGTGTAGAATGTTAGGGATATAGTACGGTAGGCGTGTGGTATGGTGGCAGTGTGGTATGGTAAGGGTGTAGAATGTTAGGGATATAGTATGGTAGGCGTGTGGTATGGTAAGGATGTAGAATGTTAGGGGTATAGTATGGTAGGCGTGTGCTATGGTGGCAGTGTGGTATGGTAAGGGTGTAGAATGTTAGGGATATAGTGTGGTAGGCGTGTGGTATGGTGGCGGTATGGTAAGGATGTAGAATGTTAGGGTATAGTATGGTAGGCGTGTGGTCTGGTGGCAGTGTGGTATGGTGGCAGTGTGGTATGGTAAGGGTGTAGAATGTTAGGGATATAGTACGGTAGGCGTGTGGTATGGTGGCAGTGTGGTATGGTAAGGGTGAATAATGTTACGGTATAGTATGTATGGTAATGGTGTAGAATGTTAGGGTATAGCATGGTAGGCGTATGGTATGGTGGCAGTGTGGTATGGTAAGGGTGTAGAATGTTAGGGTATAGTATGTGTACAGTATGGTAGGCGTGTGCTATGGTGACAGTGTGGTATGGTAAGGGTGTAGAATGTTAGGGTATACTATGGTAGGGATGCGGTATGGTGGCAGTGTGGCATGGTAAGGGTGTAGAATGTTAGGGGTATAGTACGGTAGGCGTGTGGTGTGGTGGCAGTGTGGTATGGTAAGGGTGTAGAATGTTAGAGATATAGTATGGTAGGCGTGTGGTATGGTGGCAGTGTGGTATGGTAAGGGTGTAGAATGTTAGGGTATAGTATGGTAGGCGTGTGGTCTGGTGGCAGTGTGGTATGGTAAGGATGTAGAATGTTAGGGTATAGTATGGTAGGCGTGTGGTCTGGTGGCAGTGTGGTATGGTAATGGTGTAGAATGTTAGGGGTATAGTATGGTAGGCGTGTGGTATGGTGGCAGTGTGGTATGGCAAGGGTGTAGAATGTTAGGGATATAGTATGGTAGGCGTGTGGTCTAGTGGCAGTGTGGTATGGCAAGGGTGTAGAATGTTAGGGATATAGTACGGTAGGCGTGTGATATGGTGGCAGTGTGGTATGGTAATGGTGAATAATGTTAGGGTATAGCATGGTAGGCGTATGGTATGGTGGCAGTGTGGTATGGTAAGGGTGTAGAATGTTAGGGATATAGTATGGTAGACGTGTGGTATGGTGACAGTGTGGTATGGTAAGGGTGTTGAATGTTAGGGGTATAGTACGGTAGACGTGTGGTCTGGTGGCAGTGTGGTATGGTAAGGGTGTAGAATATTAGGGGTATAGTATGGGTACAGTATGGTAGGCGTGTGGTCTGGTGGCAGTGTGGTATGGTAAGGATGTAGAATGTTAGGGGTATAGTATGGTAGGCATGCGGTCTGGTGGCAGTGTGGTATGGTAAGGGTGTAGAATGTTAGGGTATAGTATGGGTACAGTATGGTAGGCGTGTGGTCTGGTGGCAGTGTGGTATGGTAAGTGTGTAGAATGTTAGGGGTATAGTATGGTAGGCATGTGGTCTGGTGGCAGTGTGGTATGGTAAGGATGTAGAATGTTAGGGGTGTGGTATGGTAGGCATGTGCTATGGTGGCAGTGTGGTAAGCTAAGGGTGTAGAATATTAGGGGTATAGTATGGTTACAGTATGGTAGGCGTGTGCTATGGTGGCAGTGTGGTATGGTAAGGGTGTAGAATGTTAGGGATATAGTGTGGTAGGCGTGTGGTATGGTGGCGGTATGGTAAGGATGTAGAATGTTAGGGTATAGTATGGTAGGCGTGTGGTCTGGTGGCAGTGTGGTATGGTAAGGGTGTAGAATGTTAGGGATATAGTACGGTAGGCGTGTGGTATGGTGGCAGTGTGGTATGGTAAGGGTGAATAATGTTACGGTATAGTATGTATGGTAATGGTGTAGAATGTTAGGGTATAGCATGGTAGGCGTATGGTATGGTGGCAGTGTGGTATGGTAAGGGTGTAGAATGTTAGGGTATGGTAGGCGTGTGCTATGGTGACAGTGTGGTATGGTAAGGGTGTAGAATGTTAGGGTATACTATGGTAGGGATGCGGTATGGTGGCAGTGTGGCATGGTAAGGGTGTAGAATGTTAGGGGTATAGTACGGTAGGCGTGTGGTGTGGTGGCAGTGTGGTATGGTAAGGGTGTAGAATGTTAGAGATATATTATGGTAGGCGTGTGGTATGGTGGCAGTGTGGTATGGTAAGGGTGTAGAATGTTAGGGTATAGTATGGTAGGCGTGTGGTCTGGTGGCAGTGTGATATGGTAAGGATGTAGAATGTTAGGGTATAGTATGGTAGGCGTGTGGTCTGGTGGCAGTGTGGTATGGTAATGGTGTAGAATGTTAGGGGTATAGTATGGTAGGCGTGTGGTATGGTGGCAGTGTGGTATGGCAAGGGTGTAGAATGTTAGGGATATAGTATGGTAGGCGTGTGGTCTAGTGGCAGTGTGGTATGGCAAGGGTGTAGAATGCTAGGGATATAGTACGGTAGGCGTGTGATATGGTGGCAGTGTGGTATGGTAATGGTGAATAATGTTAGGGTATAGCATGGTAGGCGTATGGTATGGTGGCAGTGTGGTATGGTAAGGGTGTAGAATGTTAGGGATATAGTATGGTAGACGTGTGGTATGGTGACAGTGTGGTATGGTAAGGGTGTTGAATGTTAGGGGTATAGTACGGTAGACGTGTGGTCTGGTGGCAGTGTGGTATGGTAAGGGTGTAGAATATTAGGGGTATAGTATGGGTACAGTATGGTAGGCGTGTGGTCTGGTGGCAGTGTGGTATGGTAAGGATGTAGAATGTTAGGGGTATAGTATGGTAGGCATGCGGTCTGGTGGCAGTGTGGTATGGTAAGGGTGTAGAATGTTAGGGTATAGTATGGGTACAGTATGGTAGGCGTGTGGTCTGGTGGCAGTGTGGTATGGTAAGTGTGTAGAATGTTAGGGGTATAGTATGGTAGGCATGTGGTCTGGTGGCAGTGTGGTATGGTAAGGATGTAGAATGTTAGGGGTGTGGTATGGTAGGCATGTGCTATGGTGGCAGTGTGGTAAGCTAAGGGTGTAGAATATTAGGGGTATAGTATGGTTACAGTATGGTAGGCGTGTGGTATGGTTGGCAGTGTGGTATGGTAAGGGTGTAGAATGTTAGGGGTATAGTATGGTAGGTTTGTGGTGTGGTGGCAGTGTGGCATGGTAAGGGTGTAGAATGTTAGGGTATAGTATGTGTACAGTATGGTAGGCGTGTGCTATGGTGACAGTGTGGTATGGTAAGGGTGTAGAATGTTAGGGTATACTATGGTAGGGATGCGGTATGGTCGCAGTGTGGCATGGTAAGGGTGTAGAATGTTAGGGGTATAGTACGGTAGGCGTGTGGTGTGGTGGCAGTGTGGTATGGTAAGGGTGTAGAATGTTAGGGTATAGTATGGTAGATGTGAGGTATGGTGGCAGTGTGGTATGGTAAGGATGTAGAATGTAACGGGTGTGGTATGGTAGGAGTGTGCTATGGTGGCAGTGTGGTAAGCTAAGGGTGTAGAATATTAGGGGTATAGTATGGGTCAGTATGGTAGGCGTGTGGTCTGGTGGCAGTGTGTTATAGTAAGGGTGTAGAATGTTAGGGTATAGTATGGAAGGCGTGTGGTATGGTGGCAGTGTGGTATGGTAAGGATGTAGAATGTTAGGGTATAGTATGGTAGGTGTGTGGTGTGGTGGCAGTGTGGTATGGTAAGGATATAGAATGTTTGGGGTGTGGTATGGTAGGAGTGTGCTATGGTGGCAATGTGGTGAGCTAAGGGTGTAGAATATTAGGAGTATAGTATGGGTACGGTATGGTAGGCGTGTGGTCTGGTGGCAGTGTGTTATGGTAAGAATGTAGAATGTTAGGGGTATAGTATGGTAGGCGTGTGGTATGGTAAGGATGTAGAATGTTAGGGGTATAGTATGGTAGGCGTGTGGTGTGGTGGCAGTGTGGTATGTTAATGGTGTAGAATGTTAGGGTATAGTATGGCTACAGTATGGTAGGGTTGTAGAATGTTAGGGTATAGTATGGTAGGTGTGTGGTATGGTGGCAGTGTGGTATGGTAAGGGTGTAGAATGTTAGGGTATAGTATGGGTACAGTATGGTAGGCGTGTGGTATGGTGGCAGTGTGGTATGGTAGGGTTGTAGAATGTCAGGGTATAGTATGGTAGGTGTGTGGTATGGTGGCAGTGTGGTATGGTAAGGATGTAGAATGTTAGGGTACAGTATGGTAGGCGTGTGGTATGGTGGCAGTGTGATATGGTTAGGGTGTAGAATGTTAGGGTATAGTATGGTAGGTGTGTGGTCTGGTGGCAGTTTGATATGGTTAGGGTGTAGAATGTTAGGGGTGTGGTATGGTGGCAGTGTGGTTGAATAGGGTGATGAATAGGGAGTAGAATATTAGGGGTATAGTATGGTAGGCGTGTGGTATTGTGGCAGTGTGGTATGGTAAAGGTGTAGAATGTTAGGGGTATAGTATGGTAGGCGTGTGGTCTGGTGGCAGTGTTGTATGGTAAGGGTGTAGAATGTTTGGGTATAGTATGGGTACAGTATGGTAGGCATGTGGTATGGTGGCAGTGTGGTATGGTAAGGGTGTAGAATGTTAGGGTATAGTATGTGTACAGTATGGTAGGCGTGTGGTATGGTGGCAGTGTGGTATGGTAAGTGTGTAGATTGTTAGGGGGATAGTATGGTAGGCGTGTGGTCTGGTGGCAGTGTGGTATGGTAAGGGTGTAGAATGTTAGGGTGTAGTAGGGGTATAGTATGGTAGGAGTGTGGCATTGTAGGGGTATAATATGGTAGGCATGTGGCATTGTAGGGGTATAGTACGGTAGGAGTGTGGCATTGTAGTGGTATATTACGGTAAGCATGTGGCATTGTAGGGGTATAGTACGGTAGGAGTGTGGCATTGTAGAGATATATTACGGAAGGCGTGTGTCATTGTAGAGGTATAGCACGGTAGGAGTGTGGCATTGTAGGAGTGTGGCATTGTAGGGGTATAGTATGGTAGGAGTGTGGCATTGTAGGGGTATAGTATGGTAGGAGTGTGGCATTGTAGGGGTATAGTACGGTAGGAGTGTGGCATTGTAGGGGTATAGTACGGTAGGAGTGTGGCATTGTAGGGGTATAGTACGGTAGGAGTGTGGCATTGTAGGGGTATAGTATGGTAGGAGTGTGGCATTGTAGGGGTATAGTATGGTAGGCGGGTGGCATTGTAGGGGTATAGTACGGTAGGAGTGTGGCATTGTAGAGTTACAGTACGGAAGGAGTGTGGCATTGTAGGGGTATAGTACGGTAGGAGTGTGGCATTGTAGGGGTATAGTACGGTAGACGTGTGGCATTGTAGGGGTATCGTACGGTAGGAGTGTGGCATTATAGGGGTAAAGTACGGTAGGAGTGTGACATTGTAGGGGTATAGTACGGTAGGCGTGTGGCATTAGAGGGGTATAGTACGGTAGGAGTGTTGCATTGTAGGGGTATATTACGGTAAGCATGTGGCATTTTAGTGGTATATCACGGTAGGGTTTGGCATTTTGGGGGTATAGTGCGGAAGGAGTGTGGCATTGTAGGGGTATAGTATGGTAGGCATGTGGCATTGTAGGGGTATAGTACGGTAGGAGTGTGGCATTGTAGGGGTATAGTACGGTAGGAGTGTGGCATTGTAGGGGTATAGTATGGTAGGCATGTGGCATTGTAGGGGTATAGTACGGTAGGAGTGTGGCATTGTAGGGGTATATTACGGTAAGCGTGTGGCATTGTAGGGGTATAGTACGGTAGGAGTGTGGCATTGTAGAGATATATTACGGAAGGCGTGTGTCATTGTAGAGGTACAGTACGGTAGGAGTGTGGCATTGTAGGGGTACAGTACAGTAGGCGTGTGGCATTGTAGGGGTATAGTATGGTAGGAGTGTGGCATTGTAGGGGTATAGTACGGTAGGAGTGTGGCATTGTAGGGGTATAGTACGGTAGGCGTGTGGCATTGTAGGGGTATAGTACGGTAGGCGTGTGGCATTGTAGGGGTATAGTACGGTAGGAGTTTGGCATTGTAGGGGTATAGTACGGTAGGCGTGTGGCATTGTAGGGGTATAGTGTGGTAGGCGTGTGGCATTGTAGGGGTATAATACGGAAGGCGTGTGGCATTGTAGGGGTATAGTACGGTAGGAGTGTGGCATCGTAGGGGTATCGTACGGTAGGAGTGTGGCATTGTAGGGTTATAGTACGGTAGGCGTGTGGCATTGTAGGGGTATATTACGGTAAGCGTGTGTCATTGTAGGGGTATAGTACGGTAGGCGTGTGATATTGTAGAGGTATATTACGGAAGGCGTGTGTCATTGTAGGGGTATAGTACGGTAGGAGTGTGGCATTGTAGGGGTATAGTATGGTAGGAGTGTGGCATTGTAGGGTTATAGTACGGTAGGCGTGTGGCATTGTAGGGGTATATTACGGTAAGCATGTGTCATTGTAGGGGTATAGTACGGTAGGCGTGTGATATTGTAGAGATATATTACGGAAGGCGTGTGTCATTGTAGGGGTATAGTACGGTAGGAGTGTGGCATTGTAGGGGTATAGAACGGTAGGAGTGTGGCATTGTAGGGGTATAGTATGGTAGGAGTGTGGCATTGTAGGGGTATAGTATGGTAGGAGTATGGCATTGTAGGGGTATAGTATGGTAGGAGTGTGTCATTGTAGGGGTATAGTACGGTAGGAGTATGGCATTGTAGGGGTATAGTATGGTAGGTGTGTGGCATTGTAGGGGTATAGTACGGTAGACGTGTGGCATTGTAGGGGTATAGTACGGTAGGCATGTGGCATTGTAGGGGTATAGTACGGTAGGCGTGTGGCATTGTAGAGATATATTACGGAAGGCGTGTGTCATTGTAGAGGAATAGTACGGTAGGAGTGTGGCATTGTAGCGGTACAGTACAGTAGGCGTGTGGCATTGTAGGGGTATAGTATGGTAGGAGTGTGGCATTGTAGGGGTATAGTACGGTAGGAGTGTGGCATTGTAGGGGTATAGTACAGTAGGCGTGTGGCATTGTAGGGGTATAGTACGGTAGGAGTTTGGCATTGTAGGGGTATAGTACGGTAGGCGTGTGGCATTGTAGGGGTATAGTGTGGTAGGAGTGTGGCATTGTAGGGGTATAGTACGGAAGGCGTGTGGCATCGTAGGGGTATAGTACGGTAGGAGTGTGGCATTGTAGGGGTATAGTACGGTAGGAGTGTGGCATTGTAGGGTTATAGTACGGTAGGCGTGTGGCATTGTAGGGGTATATTACGGTAAGCGTGTGTCATTGTAGGGGTATAGTACGGTAGGTGTGTGATATTGTAGAGGTATATTACGGAAGGCGTGTGTCATTGTAGGGGTATAGTATGGTAGGAGTGTGGCATTGTAGGGGTATAGTATGGTAGGAGTGTGGCATTGTAGGGTTATAGTACGGTAGGCGTGTGGCATTGTAGGGGTATATTACGGTAAGCGTGTGTCATTGTAGGGGTATAGTACGGTAGGCGTGTGATATTGTAGATATATATTACGGAAGGCGTGTGTCATTGTAGGGGTATAGTACGGTAGGAGTGTGGCATTGTAGGGGTATAGTACGGTAGGAGTGTGACATTGTAGGGGTATAGTATGGTAGGAGTTTGGCATTGTAGGGGTATAGTATGGTAGGAGTATGGCATTGTAGGGGTATAGTATGGTAGGTGTGTGGCATTGTAGAGGTATAGTACGGTAGGAGTGTGGCATTGTAGGGGTATAGTACGGTAGGCATGTGGCATTGTAGGGGTATAGTACGGTAGGCGTGTGGCATTGTAGGGGTATAGTACGGCAGGCGTGTGGCATTGTAGGGTATAGTACGGTAGGAGTATGGCATTGTAGGGGTATAGTACGGTAGGAGTGTGGCATTGTATGGGTATAGTACGGTAGGAGTGTGGCATCGTAGGGGTATAGTACGGTAGGCGTGTGGCATTGTAGAGGTATAGTACGGCAGGCGTGTGGCATTGTAGGGGTATAGTATGGTAGGAGTGTGGCATTGTAGGGGTATAGTATAGTAGGTGTGTGGCATTGTAGAGGTATAGTACGGTAGGAGTGTGGCATTGTAGGGGTATAGTACGGTAGGCGTGTGGCATTGTAGGGGTATAGTATGGTAGGCGTGTGGCATTGTAGGGGTATAGTACGGTAGGCGTGTGGCATTGTAGGGGTATAGGGGGTAATTCTGAGTTGACCGCAGCAGGATTTTTGTTAGCAATTGGGCAAAACCATGTGCACTGCAGGTGGGGCAGATATAACATGTGCAGAGAGAGTTAGACTTGGGTGGGGTGTGTTCAATCTGTAATCTAATTTGCAGTGTAAAAATAAAGCAGCCAGTATTTACCCTGCACAGAAACAAAATAACCCACCCAAATCTAACTCTCTCTGCACATGTTATATCTGCCCCCCCCTGCAGTGCACATGGTTTTGCCCAACTGCTAACACAAATCCTGCTGCGATCAACTTGGAATTACCCCCATAGTACGGTAGGTGTTGTCACGATCCGGGTAATTGGACATCATTATTTACCTTCCAAGTGTCTCCTGAGACTGGCCCAGCATTCCAAAACGGGATTCCATCTGCCCTGTCTGCGTGCAGCGCGCTGTATATCTTTACCTCAAGTCCCTTCCCTGTGATCCCGCAGCGCTGTCATGGCAGCCTTACAGTTTAGTTGCACTGTTTTAAAGAATGGCGTCTCCTGCCCTCCGCTGCCTCCGCCGCCATCACTGCTGTTTATTTATTATTATTTATTTATTAGCAGTTTCTTATATAGCGCAGCATATTCCGTTGCGCTTTACAATTAGATCAACAATTATAGAACAAAACTGGGTAAAGACAGACAGACAGACAGAGGTAGGAAGGCCCTGCTCGCAAGCTTACAATCTATAGGGAAATAGGCATTGATACACAAGGATAGATGCTACCTGTCACATAATGGTTCCCCAGATTGCTAGGTTCTTAATGGGTTGTATATGATATGATCACCCAGCAATGTTGGAAGACAAAATGTGAGTTTATGTGGACTGTACAGAGGGGATGTAACGTGATAGGGAAGCTGTTAAGGTTATGTGTGTGGGTCTGAAATTTGGTAGGCTTGTCTGAAGAGATGAGTTTTCAGAGAACGTTTAAAGGTTTGGAGACTAGAGGAGAGTCTTATTGTGCGTGGGAGGGCATTTCACAGAGTGGGTGAAGCCCGGGTAAAGTCCTGTAATTTTGAGTGGGAACAGGTAATACATGTGGATGAGAGACGCAGATCTTGTGCAGAGCGGAGAGGTCTGGTAGGGAGATATTTTGAGATGAGTGAGGAGATGTATGTTGGTGCAGTTTGGTTAATAGCCTTGTATGTAAGTAAAAGTATTTTATATTTGACACGGTAGAATACCGGTAACCAATGGAGGGACTGACAGAGCGGATCAGCAGACGATGAACGTCTAGCGAGGAAGATTAGCCTCGCAGCTGCATTCAGAATGGATTGAAGTGGTGATAGCCTATGTTTGGGAAGACCAGTAAGGAGACTATTACAATAATCAATGCGGGAGATGATGAGAGCATGAATTAGAGTTTTTGCAGTGTCTTGTGTAAGATAAGGGCGTATTTTGGATATGTTTTTAAGGTGCATGTAACATGATTTAGAGACAGATTGAATGTGTGGAACAAAGGACAGTTCAGAGTCAAGGGTGACACCTAGGCAACGAGCTTGTGGGGTGGGGTGGATAGTTGCATTGTCAACAGTTATAGAGATATCAGGTTGGTAACTACTCTTAGCTGGTGGGAAAATAATTAATTCGGTTTTGGAAATGTTGAGTTTGAGGTGGCGAGATGACATCCAAGATGAAATGGCAGACAGGCATCCAGTGACACGAGCCAATACTGGTGGTGACAAATCTGGGGAGGATAGGTAGATTTGAGTATCATCAGCATACAAATGATACTGAAATCCAAAGGAGCTGATTAGTTTACCAAGAGAGGAGGTATAGATTGAGAAAAGCAGAGGACCTAAGACTGAGCCTTGCGGTACTCCAACTGATAGAGGTAGAATCAGAGAAGTGAACACTGAAAGAGCGATTAGATAGGTAGGATGAGAACCAAGAAAGGGCTGTATCCTGAAGACCTAGGGATTGTAGTGTTTGTATGAGAAGAGAGTGGTCAACAGTGTCAAAAGCAGCAGAGAGATCTAGAAGAATAAGTAGTATGTAATGGCCTTTTGATCTAGCAGTGACTAATAAATAATAATAATAAATAATAATAATAAATAATAATAATAAATATCCTGCTCCTGGGCTGGATAATCATCAGTGCTTTGGCTGTCTAACCTGTACACATGTCTCTCCTGCTTGTGGATTCTACTGCTTGTATCTCCAGGTATTCCAGCTCCTGTGATTCAGCTCCACTAAGAGACCTGCACCTGTTTCCATCCTGCGGTGCAGCCTGACTCCTGCAGTGTTCCAGCATTGCTCCTGATTACTCTCTACGATCAGACACCAGCTTCCTGCTCACAGCGTTAGTCCTGCTTCTCTTCCATCCTCCAGCGGTGTCCTAGTATTGTTTTCCAACTCCTCCTTTCAGCAGCACCGCTCTCCATACTTCACAGATTCTATGATTATGGGTGTGTTACGGGCATGTAATGGGAGTATCAGGGGCGTGTTATGGGTGTGTAATGGGAGTATCAGGGGCGTGTTATGGGCGTGTAATGAGAGTATCACGGGCGTGTTATGTACGTGTAATGGGAGTATCAGGGGCGTGTTATGGGCATATAATGGGAGTATCAGGAGCGTGTTATGGGCGTGTAATGGGAGTATCACGGGCGTGTTATGTACGTGTAATGGGAGTATCAGGGGCGTGTTATGGGTGTGTAATGGGAGTATCAGGGGCGTAATATAAGTGTGTAATGGGAGTATCAGGGGCATGTTATGGGTGTGTAACGGGAGAATCAGGGGTGTGTTATGGCTGTGTAATGGGAGTATCAGGGGCGTGTTATGGGTGTGTAATGGGAGTATCAGGGGCGTGTTATGGGCGTGTAATGGGAGTATCACGGGCGTGTTATGTACGTGTAATGGGAGTATCAGGGGCGTGTTATGGGCATATAATGGGAGTATCAGGGGCGTGTTATGGGTGTGTAATGGGAGTATCAGGGGCGTAATATAGATGTGTAATGGGAGTATCAGGGGCATGTTATGGGTGTGTCATGGGAGTATCAGGGGTGTGTTATGGGCATGTAATGGGAGTATCAGGGGCGAGTTATGGGCATGTAATGGGAGAATCAGGGGCGTGCTATGGGTGTGTAATGGGAGTATCAGGGGCGTGTTATGGGCATGTAATGGGAGTATCAGGGGCGAGTTATGGGCATGTAATGGGAGAATCAGGGGCGTGTTATGGGTGTGTAATGGGAGTATCAGGGGCGTGTTATGGGCATGTAATGGGAGTATCAGGGGCGAGTTATGGGTGTGTAATGGGAGTATCAGGGGCGTGTTATGGGTGTGTAATGGGAGTATCAGGGGCGTGTTATGGGTGTGTAATGGGAGTATCAGGGGCGTGTTATGGGCGTGTAATGGGAGTATCACGGGCGTGTTATGTACGTGTAATGGGAGTATCAGGGGCGTGTTATGGGCATATAATGGGAGTATCAGGGGCGTGTTATGGGTGTGTAATGGGAGTATCAGGGGCGTAATATAGATGTGTAATGGGAGTATCAGGGGCATGTTATGGGTGTGTAATGGGAGTATCAGGGGCGTGTTATGGGCATGTAATGGGAGTATCAGGGGCGAGTTATGGGCATGTAATGGGAGAATCAGGGGCGTGCTATGGGTGTGTAATGGGAGTATCAGGGGCGTGTTATGGGCATGTAATGGGAGTATCAGGGGCGAGTTATGGGCATGTAATGGGAGAATCGGGGGCGTGTTATGGGCATGTAATGGGAGTATCAGGGGCGTGTTATGGGCATGTAATGGGAGTATCAGGGGCATGTTATGGGTGTGTAACGGGAGAATCAGGGGTGTGTTATGGCTGTGTAATGGGATTATCAGGGGCGTGTTATGGGTGTGTAATGGGAGTATCAGGGGCGTGTTATGGGCGTGTAATGGGAGTATCACGGGCGTGTTATGTACGTGTAATGGGAGTATCAGGGGCGTGTTATGGGCATATAATGGGAGTATCAGGGGCGTGTTATGGGTGTGTAATGGGAGTATCAGGGGCGTAATATAGATGTGTAATGGGAGTATCAGGGGCATGTTATGGGTGTGTCATGGGAGTATCAGGGGCGTGTTATGGGCATGTAATGGGAGTATCAGGGGCGAGTTATGGGCATGTAATGGGAGAATCAGGGGCGTGCTATGGGTGTGTAATGGGAGTATCAGGGGCGTGTTATGGGCATGTAATGGGAGTATCAGGGGCGAGTTATGGGCATGTAATGGGAGAATCAGGGGCGTGTTATGGGTGTGTAATGGGAGTATCAGGGGCGTGTTATGGGCATGTAATGGGAGTATCAGGGGCGAGTTATGGGTGTGTAATGGGAGTATCAGGGGCGTGTTATGGGTGTGTAATGGGAGTATCAGGGGCGTGTTATGGGTGTGTAATGGGAGTATCAGGGGCGTGTTATGGGCGTGTAATGGGAGTATCACGGGCGTGTTATGTACGTGTAATGGGAGTATCAGGGGCGTGTTATGGGCATATAATGGGAGTATCAGGGGCGTGTTATGGGTGTGTAATGGGAGTATCAGGGGCGTAATATAGATGTGTAATGGGAGTATCAGGGGCATGTTATGGGTGTGTAATGGGAGTATCAGGGGCGTGTTATGGGCATGTAATGGGAGTATCAGGGGCGAGTTATGGGCATGTAATGGGAGAATCAGGGGCGTGCTATGGGTGTGTAATGGGAGTATCAGGGGCGTGTTATGGGCATGTAATGGGAGTATCAGGGGCGAGTTATGGGCATGTAATGGGAGAATCGGGGGCGTGTTATGGGCATGTAATGGGAGTATCAGGGGCGTGTTATGGGCATGTAATGGGAGTATCAGGGGCGAGTTATGGGCATGTAATGGGAGTATCAGAGGCATGTTATGGGTGTGTACTGGGAGTATAAGGGGCGTGTTATGGGCATGTAATGGGAGTATCAGGGGCGAGTTATGGGCATGTAATGGGAGTATCAGAGGCATGTTATGGGTGTGTACTGGGAGTATAAGGGGCGTGTTATGGGTGTGTAATGGGAGTATCAGGGGCGTGTTATGGTTGTGTAATGAAAGTATCAGGGGCGTGTTATGGGCGTGTTATGGGCATGTAATGGGAGTATCAGGGGCGTGTTATGGGCATGTAATGGGAGTATCAGGGGCGTGTTATGGGCATGTAATGGGAGTATCAGGGGCGTGTTATGAGCATGTAATGGGAGTATCAGGGGCGTGTTATGGGCATGTAATGGGAGAATCAGGGGCGTGTTATATGCACGTAATGGGAGTATCGGGGGCGTGTTATGGGTGTGTCATGGGCATGTAATGGGAGTATCAGGGGTGTGTCATGGGCATGTAATGGCAGTATCAGGGGTGTGTTATGGGCATGTAATGGGGGTATCAAGGGCGTGTTGTGGGTGTGTTATGGGCATGTAATGGGAGTATCAGGGGCGTGTTATGGGTGTGTTATAGGCATGTAATGGGAGTATCAGGGGCGTGTTATGGGCATGTAATGGGAGTATCAGGGGCGTGTTATGGGCATGTAATGGGAGTATAAGGGGCGTGTTATGGGCATGTAATGGTCATGTAATGGGAGTATCAGGGGCGTGTTATGGGCATGTAATGGGAGTATCAGGGGCGTGTTATGGGTGTGTTATGGGCATGTAATGGGAGTATCAGGGGCGTGTTATGGGCATGTAATGGGAGTATCAGGGGCGTGTTATGGGCATGTAATAAGAGTATCAGGGGTGTGTTATGGACATGTAATGGGAGTATCAGGGGCGTGATATGGGTGTGTTATGGGCTTGTAATGGGAGTATCAGGGGCGTGTTGTGGGCATGTAATGGGAGCATCAGGGGTGTGTTATGGGCATGTAATGGGAGTATCAGGGGTGTGTTATGGGCATGTAATGGGAGTATCAGGGGTGTGTTATGGGCATTTAATGGGAGTATCAAGTGCGTGTTATGGGCATGTAATGGGAGTATCAAGGGCGTGTTATGGGCATGTAATGGGAGTATCAGGGGCGTGTTATGGGCATGTAATGGGATTATCAGGGGCGTGGTATGGGCATGTAATGGGAGTATCAGGGGCGTGATATGGGCATGTAATGGGAGTATCAGGGGCGTGTTATGGGCGTGTTATGGGCATGTAATGGGAGTATCAGGGGCGTGATATGGGCATGTAATGGGAGTATCAGGGGCGTGTTATGGGTGTGTTATGGGCATGTAATGGGAGTATCAGGGGCGTGTTATGGGCATGTAATGGTCATGTAATGGGAGTATCAGGGGCGTGTTATGAGCATGTAATGGGAGTATCAGGGGCATGTTATGGGCATGTAATGGGAGTATCAGGGGTGTGTTATGGGCATTTAATGGGAGTATCAGGGGTGTGTTATGGGCATTTAATGGGAGTATCAAGGGCGTGTTATGGGCATGTAATGGGAGTATCAAGGGCATGTTATGGGCATGTAATGGGAGTATCAGGGGCGTGTTATGGGCATGTAATGGGATTATCAGGGGTGTGTTATGGGCATGTAATGGGAGTATCAGGGGCGTGATATGGGCATGTAATGGGAGTATCAGGGGCGTGTTATGGGTGTGTTATGGGCATGTAATTGGAGTATCAGGGGTGTGTTATGGGCATGTAATGGGAATATCAAGGCCGTGTTATGGGCATGTAATGGGATTATCAGGGGTGTGTTATATGCATGTAATGGGAGTATCAGGGGTGTGTTATGGGCATTTAATGGGAGTATCAGGGGTGTGTTATGGGCATTTAATGGGAGTATCAAGTGCGTGTTATGGGCATGTAATGGGAGTATCAAGGGCGTGTTATGGGCATGTAATGGGAGTATCAGGGGCGTGTTATGGGCATGTAATGGGATTATCAGGGGTGTGTTATGGGCATGTAATGGGAGTATCAGGGGCGTGATATGGGCATGTAATGGGAATATCAGGGGCGTGTTATGGGCATGTAATGGGAGTATCAAGGGCGTGTTATGGGCATGTAATGGGAGTATCAGGGGCGTGTTATGGGCATGTAATGGGATTATCAGGGGTGTGTTATGGGCATGTAATGGGAGTATCAGGGGCGTGTTATGGGCATGTAATGGGAGTATCAGGGGTGTGTTATGGGCATGTAATGGGGGTATCAAGGGCGTGTTGTGGGTGTGTTATGGGCATGTAATGGGAGTATCAGGGGCGTGTTATGGGTGTGTTATGGGCATGTAATTGGAGTATCAGGGGTGTGTTATGGGCATGTAATGGGAATATCAAGGCCGTGTTATGGGCATGTAATGGGATTATCAGGGGTGTGTTATATGCATGTAATGGGGGTATCAAGGGCGTGTTATGGGCATGTAATGGGAGTATCAGGGGCGTGTTATGAATTAGTTATGGGCATGTAATGGGAGTATCAGGGGTGTGTTATGGGCATGTAATGGGAATATCAGGGGTGTGTCATGGGCATGTAATGGGAGAATCAGGGACGTGTCATGGGCATGTAATGGGAGTATCAGGGGTGTGTTATGGGCATGTAATGGGAGTATCAGGGGCGTGTTATGGGCATGTAATGGGAGTATCAGGGGCGTGTTATGGGCATGTAATGGGAGTATCAGGGGTGTGTTATGGGCATGTAATGGGAGTATCAGGGGTGTGTTATGGGCATGTAATGGGAGTATCAGGGGCGTGTTATGGGTGTGTTATGGGCATGTAATGGGAGTATCAGGGGAGTGTTATGGGCATGTAATGGGAGAATCAGGGACGTGTTATATGCACGTAATGGGAGTATCGGGGGCGTGTTATGGGTGCGTCATGGGCATGTAATGGGAGTATCAGGGGTGTGTCATGGGCATGTAATGGGAGTATCAGGGGTGTGTTATGGGCATGTAATGGGAGTATCAGGGGCGTGTTATGGGTGTGTTATGGGCATGTAATGGGAGTATCAGGGGCGTGTTATGGGCACGTAATGGGAGTATCAGGGGCGTGTTATATGCACGTAATGGGAGTATCGGGTGTGTGTTATGGATGTGTCATGGGCATGTAATGGGAGTATCAGGGGTGTGTCATGGGCATGTAATGGGAGTATCAGGGGTGTGTTATGGGCATGTAATGGGGGTATCAAGGGCGTGTTGTGGGTGTGTTATGGGCATGTAATGGGAGTATCAGGGGTGTGTTATGGGCATGTAATGGGAGTATCAGGGGCGTGTTATGGGCGTGTTATGGGCATTTAATGGGAGTATCAGGGGCGTGTTATGGGCATGTAATGGGAGTATCAGGGGCGTGTTATGGGCATGTAATGGGAGTATCAGGGGCGTGTTATGAGCATGTAATGGGAGTATCAGGGGCGTGTTATGGGCGTGTTATGGGCATGTAATGGGAGAATCAGGGGCGTGTTATATGCACGTAATGGGAGTATCGGGGGCGTGTTATGGGTGTGTCATGGGCATGTAATGGGAGTATCAGGGGTGTGTCATGGGCATGTAATGGCAGTATCAGGGGTGTGTTATGGGCATGTAATGGGGGTATCAAGGGCGTGTTGTGGGTGTGTTATGGGCATGTAATGGGAGTATCAGGGGCGTGTTATGGGTGTGTAATGGGCATGTAATGGGAGTATCAGGGGCGTGTTATGGGCGTGTTATGGACATGTAATGGGAGTATCAGGGGCGTGTTATGGGCATGTAATGGGAGTATCAGGGGCGTGTTATGGGCATGTAATGGTCATGTAATGGGAGTATCAGGGGCGTGTTATGGGCATGTAATGGGAGTATCAGGGGCGTGTTATGGGTGTGTTATGGGCATGTAATGGTAGTATCAGGGGCGTGTTATGGGCATGTAATGGGAGTATCAGGGGCGTGTTATGGGCATGTAATAGGAGTATCAGGGGTGTGTTATATGCATGTAATGGGAGTATCAGGGGCGTGTTATGGGCATATAATGGGAGTATCAGGGGCGTGTTATGGGTGTGTAATGGGAGTATCAGGGGCGTGTTATAGGTGTGTAATGGGAGTATCAGGGGCGTGTTATGGCTGTGTAATGGGAGTATCAGGGGCGTGTTATGGCTGTGTAATGGGAGTATCAGGGGCGTGTTATGGGTGTGTAATGGGAGTATCAGGGGCGAGTTATGGGCATGTAATGGGAGAATCAGGGGCGTGTTATGGGTGTGTAATGGGAGTATCAGGGGCGTGTTATGGGCATGTAATGGGAGTATCAGGGGCGAGTTATGGGCATGTAATGGGAGAATCAGGGGCGTGTTATGGGTGTGTAATGGGAGTATCAGAGGCATGTTATGGGTGTGTAATGGGAGTATAAGGGGCGTGTTATGGGTGTGTAATGGGAGTATCAGGGGCGTGTTATGGTTGTGTAATGAAAGTATCAGGGGCATGTTAGGGGTGTGTTATGGGCGTGTAATTGGAGTATCAGGGGCGTGTTATATGCATGTAATGGGAGTATCAGGGGCGTGTTATGGGTGTGTAATGGGAGTATCAGAGGCATGTTATGGGTGTGTAATGTGAGTATCAGGGGCGTGTTATGGGTGTGTAATGGGAGTATCAGGGGCGTGTTATGGTTGTGTAATGAAAGTATCAGGGGCATGTTAGGGGTGTGTTATGGGCGTGTAATTGGAGTATCAGGGGCGTGTTATATGCATGTAATGGGAGTATCAGGGGCGTGTTATGGGCATGTAATGGGAGTATCAGGGGCATGTTATATGCATGTAATGGGAGTATCAGGGGTGTGTTATGGGCATTTAATGGGAGTATCAGGGGTGTGTTATGGGCATGTAATGGGGGTATCAAGGGCGTGTTATGGGCATGTAATGGGAGTATCAGGGGCGTGTTATGAATTAGTTATGGGCATGTAATGGGAGTATCAGGGGTGTGTCATGGGCATGTAATGGGAGAATCAGGGACGTGTCATGGGCATGTAATGGGAGTATCAGGGGTGTGTTATGGGCATGTAATGGGAGTATCAGGGGCGTGTTATGGGCATGTAATGGGAGTATCAGGATCGTGTTATGGGCATGTAATGAGAGTATCAGGGGTGTGTTATGGGCATGTAATGGGAGTATCAGGGGTGTGTTATGGGCATGTAATGGGAGTATCAGGGGCGTGTTATGGGTGTGTTATGGGCATGTAATGGGAGTATCAGGGGCGTGTTATGGGCATGTAATGGAAGAATCAGGGACGTGTTATATGCACGTAATGGGAGTATCGGGGGCGTGTTATTGGTGTGTCATGGGCATGTAATGGGAGTATCAGGGGTGTGTCATGGGCATGTAATGGGAGTATCAGGGGTGTGTTATGGGCATGTAATGGGAGTATCAGGGGCGTGTTATGGGTGTGTTATGGGCATGTAATGGGAGTATCAGGGGCGTGTTATGGGCGTGTTATGGGCACGTAATGGGAGTATCAGGGGCGTGTTATATGCACGTAATGGGAGTATCGGGGGCGTGTTATGGGTGTGTCATGGTCATGTAATGGGAGAATCTGGGGCGTGTTATATGCACGTAATGGGAGTATCGGGGGCGTGTTATGGGTGTGTCATGGGCATGTAATGGGAGTATCAGGGGTGTGTCATGGGCATGTAATGGGAGTATCAGGGGTGTGTTATGGGCATGTAATGGGGGTATCAAGGGCGTGTTGTGGGTGTGTTATGGGCATGTAATGGGAGTATCAGGGGCGTGTTATGGGTGTGTTATGGGCATGTAATGGGAGTATCAGGGGCGTGTTATGGGCGTGTTATGGGCATGTAATGGGAGTATCAGGGGCGTGTTATGGGCATGTAATGGGAGTATCAGGGGCGTGTTATGGGCATGTAATGGGAGTATCAGGGGCGTGTTATGAGCATGTAATGGGAGTATCAGGGGCGTGTTATGGGCGTGTTATGGGCATGTAATGGGAGAATCAGGGGCGTGTTATATGCACGTAATGGGAGTATCGGGGGCGTGTTATGGGTGTGTCATGGGCATGTAATGGGAGTATCAGGGGTGTGTCATGGGCATGTAATGGCAGTATCAGGGGCGTGTTATGGGCATGTAATGGGAGTATCAGGGGCGAGTTATGGGCATGTAATGGGAGAATCAGGGGCGTGTTATGGGTGTGTAATGGTAGTATCAGGGGCGTGTTATGGGCATGTAATGGGAGTATCAGGGGCGAGTTATGGGTGTGTAATGGGAGTATCAGGGGCGTGTTATGGGTGTGTAATGGGAGTATCAGGGGCGTGTTATGGGTGTGTAATGGGAGTATCAGAGGCGTGTTATGGGCGTGTAATGGGAGTATCACGGGCGTGTTATGTAGAGATGAGCGAGGTTCGGTTTTACTCGGTTTTACTCGGTTCTCAAAACGGCATCTTATTGGCTATCCAAAACACGTGACATCCGTGAGCCAATAAGATGGCGTTTTGAGAACCGAGTAAAACCGAGTAAAACCGAGTAAAACCGAACCCGCTCATCACTAGTGTTATGTACGTGTAATGGGAGTATCAGGGGCGTGTTATGGGCATATAATGGGAGTATCAGGGGCGTGTTATGGGTGTGTAATGGGAGTATCAGGGGCGTAATATAGGTGTGTAATGGGAGTATCAGGGGCATGTTATGGGTGTGTAATGGGAGTATCAGGGGCGTGTTATGGGCATGTAATGGGAGTATCAGGGGCGAGTTATGGGCATGTAATGGGAGAATCAGGGGCATGCTATGGGTGTGTAATGGGAGTATCAGGGGCGTGTTATGGGCATGTAATGGGAGTATCAGGGGCGAGTTATGGGCATGTAATGGGAGAATCAGGGGCGTGTTATGGGTGTGTAATGGGAGTATCAGGGGCGTGTTATGGGCATGTAATGGGAGTATCAGGGGCGAGTTATGGGCATGTAATGGGAGTATCAGGGGCGAGTTATGGGCATGTAATGGGAGAATCGGGGGCGTGTTATGGGCATGTAATGGGAGTATCAGGGGCGTGTTATGGGCATGTAATGGGAGTATCAGGGGCGAGTTATGGGCATGTAATGGGAGTATCAGAGGCATGTTATGGGTGTGTACTGGGAGTATAAGGGGCGTGTTATGGGTGTGTAATGGGAGTATCAGGGGCGTGTTATGGTTGTGTAATGAAAGTATCAGGGGCATGTTAGGGGTGTGTTATGGGCGTGTAATTGGAGTATCTGGGGCGTGTTATATGCATGTAATGGGAGTATCAGGGGCGTGTTATGGGCATATAATGGGAGTATCAGGGGCGTGTTATGGGTGTGTAATGGGAGTATCAGGGGCGTGTTATAGGTGTGTAATGGGAGTATCAGGGGCGTGTTATGGCTGTGTAATGGGAGTATCAGGGGCGTGTTATGGGTGTGTAATGGGAGTATCAGGGGCGTGTTATGGGCATGTAATTGTTAGGCGCCGAGGGTCCGCCCGTCAGTGCGGCCCGGCGCCTAGCAACTAGGGACGCCGCAGGCAGACAGCCGCCGGCTCCCTAGCAACGCTAGACGCCGGGCGCACGGAGCCGCTCAGACCCTAGCAACGGGGACGCCATGGTCAGACCGCGTTCCCCGTTGCTGGGTCTTAATTAATCAGTGCTTGTGTATTCTGGCCGTGCAGCATGCAGCTGCACGGCATCATTATGTGATTACCCTGTCTGGATCATGATTGGAGGGCTCCCAAATTTAAGCACTCTCAGGACTTCTCACAGACGCCGGTGATAGCTTCCTGTTTGCTGTGTCAGTTACAGAGAGTTTCCAGTCCTGCTCAACCCGGTTGTTCCTGTCCTCAGTGATCCAGTACTCGGAATTTGTCATCTATTCCTGGAGTCCGACCGAGCACCTTTAACATCCTGTGGTGTTCGTGAGTCGCGGCGTAGCCGTGTGTTGCGGCTTGACCGCTTACTATTTATTATTTAGTTTATTGTGTTCTGGAGCTTTTGCGGAGGATTCCGCTCCCACAAATCCACTCTGGTATCCAGCGGTGCTGGATAGGAGTAACGGATTCGTGGATTTTTGGTTGTCCTTTTCCCTGGCGGTTTGTCCGCACATACTTTTGGTTTAAGTTAGATAGCTTGTAACCCCTGGCCTGGTTGCTTAGTCAGAGGGCCCCTTGTTATCGCCCTGTCTCGGATTTCCCTTTGTCTCCCATTAAGACCTGAGGGGGCATCGGGGTTGGGCAGACATAATCCGCCCTTCGAACGCGGCTGCCATGGGCTTGTCACGATCCGGGTATCTGGACGCCATTTCTTACCCATCAGATGCCTCCTAAGGTTGGCTCAGCGCTCCAGGACCGGATCCCATCTGTTATCCTGATGTGTACATTCCTGTATCCTCTCCTGTCACTCTGGGATGCTGTCACAGTAAACGCCATATTACACCTGGCATGGCGTCTCCCGCGGCCTCCGCCGCCGTCCCTGAACTTCTGCATGCAGAGTGTCTGAGTGGCGATTACGTCAGCCGCGGCCTCCGCTGTGTCCGCGTGGTTGGATGTGCATCTGTCAGCCTGGCGCCTCCTGTCTCCGGTGGCCGGCGCCGCCATTACTGTTTTCATTACCACATGGATTACAAACCAAACTTCCCTCCAAGTGTCTGCATGGGCGCAGCCATCTTGGATTCTGTCAGCTGATCATTTCCACCAATCTGTTCTCAGTATTGATAATCTGCATAATTGCCTAGCCAATCCCTTCCTTGCTGCAGGTATAAATACACTGTGCCTGAGCAAGGAAGGCGTCAGTGCTTTGGTTGTCAAACCTAGTTCCTGTTTGTCTCTCTCCTGTGATTGTCTTCCAGGTTCCAGCTCCTGTCTCAAGACTTCCACCATAGAGACCCGCACCAGCATTCCTCCTGCGGTGTAGCCTGACTCTCCAATCCATTGTGGATTCATCTGTTTCCAGCTACAACATTACCTGCTTCCAGCTCAGCTTCCAGCGGAGTACAGCTTTCCTTAAAGGGCCGGTGTCCTTCCTATACTTTACCACTCTCCACCGGTATTATTATTTCTCCGCTCTCAAGTTCTACATTTCAGTTCATATTTCATCGCTCCCAAGTTCATTTATTATTTAACTGGTTCCAGCCAGTATCCACTCCGTGCTAACAACAGTCTGGTTCCAGCCAGTATCCACAGCAGCTGTTTTATCTTCAGCAACCCAGCTTTTCCTGGAACACCAGCTGGTACAATCCTGGGTTATCTCCATTGCTACAGTCGGGCCTGGTAAGGACTTTCCATCTAGAAGATCATAAGAACTATCTCACACTACCAGTGCCCTGTGGCTCCTGCCATCCTGTAGTACCCAGGAACTGTATTTATTCTTTGCTGACTTTTACGTTTTCTTTTACTGCTGCTGTGTTGCGGAGTTGTTATAATAAACATCATTGACTTTTATCCAAGTTGTCGTGGTCACGCCTTCGGGCAGTTATTATTCATGTTACTTACATGTCCAGGGGTCTGATACAACCTCCCAGGTTCCGGTACATCTCAGCCCCTACAACTGAGGCTGCCTCCCGTCAGCTCAGGCCCTCAGTTGTGACAGTAAGCACTGACCTAATGAATCCAGCCGGAGACCAGGATCAAGCGGCCAGGCCGATGCAAGAACTGGCAGCCCGACTAGAACATCAGGAGGCTGCACAGGGCCACATCATCCGCTGTCTCCAGGATCTCTCTACTCGGCTGGATGGGATTCAGACAACTCTCCGTGGATCAGGCGCGTCTGGTGCGTCAACCACAGTGACTCCAGCTATAACCCCACCCACCTTACCCATTTCTGCTCCATGTCTTCATCTTCCAACGCCAGCAAAATTTGACGGATCTCCAAGATTCTGCAGGGGATTTCTCAACCAGTGTGAGATTCAGTTTGAGCTACAACCTGGCAATTTTCCCAGTGACTGTACAAAAATTGCCTACATTATTTCTCTTCTCAGTGGCTCAGCCCTTGATTGGGCATCACCGTTATGGGAGAGGTCCGACACCCTGCTATCTTCCTACACTGCCTTCGTGTCAACATTCAGGCGCATCTTCGACGAGCCAGGCCGGGTAACCTCAGCTTCATCCGAGATTCTCCGTTTACGCCAGGGGTCACGTACTGTAGGACAATATCTGATACAGTTCCAGATCCTGGCATCCGAACTGGCATGGAACGACGAGGCCCTGTATGCTGCATTCTGGCATGGCTTATCTGAGCGTATTAAAGATGAGTTAGCTACCAGAGACTTACCTTCTAAGTTAGATGAGCTAATCTCACTCTGCACGAAAGTTGATTTACGTTTCAGAGAGAGAGCAACTGAGCGTGGAAGATCATCTGCTCCAAAATCTTCTGCTCCTCCTCCTCGTCAACTGTCACCATCTAAAGATGAGCCCATGCAACTTGGCCGTTCCCGTTTAACTCCTGCTGAGCGCCGAAGACGTCTCTCCGAGTTTCTCTGTCTCTATTGTGCAGCTCCGTCTCACACCATTAATGCCTGTCCCAAACGTCCGGGAAACTCCAAATCCTAGCTCGCCAAGGAGAGGGCCGGCTAGGAGTAATGATCTCCTCTCCATCTCCTCAAGATTGTAATCTCCCAGTCTCGCTTCAAGTTGCTCAACGTTATCGGAACGTCATTGCCCTCTTTGATTCCGGAGCAGCTGGGAACTTTATTACCGAAGCCTATGTTAAACGGTGGTCCCTACCCACCGAGAGACTTTCTTCGTCCATTTCTTTAACTGCCGTGGATGGCAGCAAAATTTTTGATGCAGTTATTTCTTTAAGGACTCTACCAGTTCGTCTGAGAGTGGGAGTTCTTCATTCCGAACTTATTTCTTTTTTAGTGATTCCAAGAGCCACACATCCTGTGGTCCTGGGCCTTCCATGGCTCCGTCTTCACAATCCTACAATTGATTGGACGACTACGCAAATCCTGGCATGGGGTTCCTCCTGTGCTGAGACATGTTTGTTTAAAGTATTGCCTGTCTGTTCTTCCTCCCCCAGGTCGTCTGATGTTCCACCTCCTCCATATCAAGATTTCACGGATGTGTTCAGTAAAGCTTCTGCTGATATCCTTCCTCCTCATAGAGAATGGGACTGTCCGATTGATCTCGTTCCAGGGAAGGTTCCACCTCGAGGCCGAACTTATACGTTGTCTCTGCCTGAGACGCATTCTATGGAGGAATATATTAAAGAGAACCTAGCAAAGGGGTTCATTCGACCTTCTTCTTCTCCAGCCGGCGCAGGCTTCTTTTTTGTAAAAAAGAAAGATGGTGGTCTGCGGCCGTGCATCGACTACAGAGGTTTGAACGACATTACCATCAAGAACCGTTATCCTTTACCCCTGATTACTGAGCTCTTTGACAGAGTTAGCGGAGCTACCATCTTTACAAAGCTGGACTTGCGAGGTGCATACAATCTCATCCGGATCCGTGAGGGTGACGAGTGGAAGACCGCCTTTAACACCCGTGACGGACATTATGAGTACCTCGTCATGCCCTTCGGATTGAGCAATGCTCCAGCTGTCTTCCAGCATTTTGTCAATGAGATCTTCAGAGACATTCTATACCGTCATGTCGTGGTCTATCTAGACGATATCCTCATTTTTGCCAACGATTTAGAGAAACATCGTTTTTGGGTTAAAGAGGTTCTGTCCCGTCTCCGTGTCAATCATCTCTATTGCAAATTAGAAAAATGCGTCTTTGAAGTCAAGTCCATTCCGTTTCTAGGGTACATTGTGTCCGGTTCCGGACTAGAGATGGATCCTGAGAAACTACAAGCAATCCAAAATTGGCCGGTACCCTTAACCCTCAAAGGGGTCCAGAGGTTCTTAGGGTTCGCCAACTATTACCGAAAGTTTATACGAGACTTTTCCACCATTGTGGCGCCTATTACTGCTTTCACTAAGAAGGGTGCTAACCCGTCCAAGTGGTCTGAAGAAGCCATGCAAGCATTTCATCTTTTAAAACAAAGGTTCATCTCTGCGCCTGTTCTGAAACAGCCTGACATCGACTCTCCTTTCATCTTAGAGGTGGATGCCTCCTCCGTTGGAGTAGGAGCGGTGTTATCTCAGAGGGCTAAAGATGGCCATTTACACCCTTGCAGTTTCTTCTCCCGGAAGTTCTCCCCAGCTGAGCGCAACTATGCCATTGGCGACCAGGAGTTGCTAGCCATCAAGCTCGCTCTAGAAGAGTGGAGGTATCTGTTGGAGGGAGCTTCTCATTCAATCACCATACTTACAGACCACAAGAACCTTTTATACCTGAAGGGCGCACAATGTCTCAACCCTCGTCAGGCCAGATGGGCACTTTTCTTTTCCAGGTTCGACTTTAAACTCCAGTTCTGTCCGGGCTCTCAGAATCGCAAGGCCGATGCCCTTTCCCGCTCATGGGAGCAAGAAAATGAGTCAGAGTCTTCAGACAAGCATCCTATTATAAATCCGTTGGCATTCTCCACGGTAGGGATGGACTCTACGCCCCCATCAGGGAAAAGTTTTGTGAAGCCGATGCTAAGGAAGAAGCTCATGCATTGGGCCCATGCTTCCCGTTTTGCCGGACATACAGGTATCCAAAAAACCCTGGAGTTTATCTCTAGGTCCTATTGGTGGCCAACTCTGAAAAAGGACGTCTTGGAGTTTATTGCATCTTGCCCAAAGTGTGCCCAACATAAAGTATCCCGCCAATTGGTTCCACTATCCGTTCCCCGTCGACCATGGACCCACTTGTCGATGGATTTCATTACAGACTTACCCATGTGCAACAAGTTCAATACCATCTGGGTGGTAGTTGACCGGTTCACCAAGATGGCACACTTCATTCCTCTCACCGGTCTTCCGTCAGCTTCCAAGTTGGCTCAAGTATTCATACAAGAGATCTTCCGACTCCACGGTCTTCCTGAAGAAATTATCTCAGATCGAGGAGTTCAATTCACAGCCAAATTCTGGCGAAGTTTATGTCAAGTCCTCCAAGTCAAGCTAAAGTTTTCCACGGCTTACCATCCCCAGACCAATGGTCAAACCGAGAGGGTGAATCAGGACTTGGAGGCCTTCCTCCGCATCTATGTGTCCTCCTCTCAAGATGACTGGGTTCAATTACTTCCCTGGGCCGAGTTCTGTCATAACAACCAGTATCATTCTTCATCTGCTTCAACACCATTCTTCACTAACTTTGGATTCCACCCTAAAGTCCCTGAGTTCCAACCGCTTCCAGCAACTTCTGTTCCCGCAGTGGATATCACCTTGCATCAGTTTGCCAATATCTGGAAGAGCGTACGATCAGCTCTGCTCAAGGCATCGTTCAGGTACAAGAAGTTTGCGGATAAGAAGCGTCGAGCAGTTCCTGCTCTCAAGGTAGGTGATCGGGTATGGTTATCCACGAAGAATTTGAGGTTAAGAGTTCCCAGTATGAAGTTTTCACCTCGCTATATCGGTCCTTTCAAGATTGAACAAGTCATCAATCCTGTTGCTTACAGACTCCAGTTGCCTCCCTTCTTAAAAATACCCAGGACATTCCATGTTTCCCTGTTGAAACCGCTGATCTTGAATCGGTTTCATTCCTCACTTCCTCCAACTCCGAAAGTCCAAACTCAACGAGGCGTTGAGTATGAAGTGGCCAAGATCCTGGACTCACGTCACCGTTACGGTCAACTACAATATCTTATTGACTGGAAGGGTTATGGTCCTGAGGAACGTTCATGGACCAATGCTTCTGATGTCCATGCTCCTGCCTTGGTCCGGAGATTCCATTCCAAGTTTCCTCAAAAGCCAAAGAAGTGTCCTGGGGCCACTCCTAAAGGGGGGGGTGCTGTCACGATCCGGGTATCTGGACGCCATTTCTTACCCATCAGATGCCTCCTAAGGTTGGCTCAGCGCTCCAGGACCGGATCCCATCTGTTATCCTGATGTGTACATTCCTGTATCCTCTCCTGTCACTCTGGGACGCTGTCACAGTAAACGCCATATTACACCTGGCATGGCGTCTCCCGCGGCCTCCGCCGCCGTCCCTGAACTTCTGCATGCAGAGTGTCTGAGTGGCGATTACGTCAGCCGCGGCCTCCGCTGTGTCCGCGTGGTTGGATGTGCATCTGTCAGCCTGGCGCCTCCTGTCTCCGGTGGCCGGCGCCGCCATTACTGTTTTCATTACCACATGGATTACAAACCAAACTTCCCTCCAAGTGTCTGCATGGGCGCAGCCATCTTGGATTCTGTCAGCTGATCATTTCCACCAATCTGTTCTCAGTATTGATAATCTGCATAATTGCCTAGCCAATCCCTTCCTTGCTGCAGGTATAAATACACTGTGCCTGAGCAAGGAAGGCGTCAGTGCTTTGGTTGTCAAACCTAGTTCCTGTTTGTCTCTCTCCTGTGATTGTCTTCCAGGTTCCAGCTCCTGTCTCAAGACTTCCACCATAGAGACCCGCACCAGCATTCCACCTGCGGTGTAGCCTGACTCTCCAATCCATTGTGGATTCATCTGTTTCCAGCTACAACATTACCTGCTTCCAGCTCAGCTTCCAGCGGAGTACAGCTTTCCTTAAAGGGCCGGTGTCCTTTCTACACTTTACCACTCTCCACCGGTATTATTATTTCTCCGCTCTCAAGTTCTACACTTCAGTTCATATTTCATCGCTCCCAAGTTCATTTATTATTTAACTGGTTCCAGCCAGTATCCACTCCGTGCTAACAACAGTCTGGTTCCAGCCAGTATCCACAGCAGCCGTTTTATCTTCAGCAACCCAGCTTTTCCTGGAACACCAGCTGGCACAATCCTGGGTTATCTCCATTGCTACAGTCGGGCCTGGTAAGGACTTTCCATCTAGAAGATCATAAGAACTATCTCACACTACCAGTGCCCTGTGGCTCCTGCCATCCTGTAGTACCCAGGAACTGTATTTATTCTTTGCTGACTTTTATGTTTTCTTTTACTGCTGCTGTGTTGCGGAGTTGTTATAATAAACATCATTGACTTTTATCCAAGTTGTCGTGGTCACGCCTTCGGGCAGTTATTATTCATGTTACTTACATGTCCAGGGGTCTGATACAACCTCCCAGGTTCCGGTACATCTCAGCCCCTACAACTGAGGCTGCCTCCCGTCAGCTCAGGCCCTCAGTTGTGACAGGGCTCAAGCAACCATAGTCTCGCAGGGGATTTCTGATAACACGGGCGAGACAACGGAGTTAGGGCGCCAGGGGTTACTAGGCTTTCCTGCTCCCGTACCAGCATATCTTTCCAGTACTCAGACCTCTGCCATAAAGATCTCCTCTGGTCTGGAGTACGGGAATCATAACATTATCACCGGCCAGACTAAAATTTAAAATTAAACAGGAGTTAATTTTTTCCCTTATTCTGTTGGGAGATTTGTCAGCCTCATGAATCCCTCCGGTGTTGGGCCAAATCCTGGCCAGCTTTTAGTTAGCCAGATTCAAGAGCTTACTCAGATGGTTCAAGATCTGTCCCTTCGGGTGAGGTCACAGGAAGATCTGTTACGGACTTCCCCGAGGGTCATTCCTGAACCAAAAATGCATCTGCCTGACCGTTTTTCTGGGGATAGAAAGCAGTTTTTTAATTTTAAAGAGTCTTGTAAACTGTATTTTCGTTTAAGACCAGTCTCCTCAGGTACGGAATCTCAGCGGGTAGGAATTATTATTTCTTTGCTACAGGGGGATCCTCAGACCTGGGCTTTTGGCTTAAAGACAGACGATCCGGCTTTATTGTCTGTAGACGCCTTTCTGGGGTCTTTAGGGCTATTGTATGACGACCCTGATAGAGAGGCATCCGCCGAGAGTCAGTTGCGTGCTCTCAGACAGGGTAGGAATCCCGCAGAGATTTATTGTACGGAGTTTCGCCGTTGGTCGAACGACTGTGGATGGAATGACCCAGCCCTGCGCAGTCAGTTTCGCCTCGGCTTATCCGAGTCTATAAAGGACAGTCTCCTTCAGTATCCCGCTCCTGAGACTCTCGATAAACTCATGGAGCTCTCTATTAAGATTGATCGTCGTCTCAGAGAGCGGAGGGCTGAAAAAGGAGCATCTGTCGGGTCTTCTCCTTGTGTTTTTTCCATTCCTGTGGACATAGAGGAGCCCATGCAGATAGGCCTCTCCAAACTGTCTCCTGAAGAAAGAACCAGAAGGCAAAATTCTGGTCTTTGTTTATACTGTGGGGGTAAGGGACATTTTGCCCGTAGTTGTCCGAACAAGTCGGGAAACGCCTCGACCAAGTGAGTTGTGAGGGGGTTCACTTTGGTCTGCAGCTTATCTCCTCAAATAATTCACTGTTGGTTCCAGCTAAAGTTTCCTTTGGCAGCCTCTGTTCCTCGGTCTCGGCTTTTGTGGACAGTGGAGCTGCAGGGAACTTTATGGATTTAACATGGGCTAAGGCCTTAGGTATTCCTCAGTTAGCCTTGGGTAGGTGTATCACCATGCATGGTTTAGATGGGAGTCCCTTGTCCAATGGGGTTATTTCTCTCTGTACACCTCCTGTTCTACTTTCGGTAGGAGCTCTGCATTCTGAAAAGATTGAGTTTTTCCTTACCCATTGCCCAGCAGTTCCTGTGGTTCTGGGTCACCCTTGGCTGGCCTTTCATAATCCCATCATTGATTGGCAGTCGGGGGAGATCTTACAATGGGGTACCATCTGTAATAAGGAATGTATTACGCTTCCCATCAGAATAGCTGCTGTCATTCCCGCACCCATTCCTGTGGAATACCAGGATTTTGTTGATGTATTTTCCAAGGGCAATGCGGATATTCTGCCTCCCCATAGGCCTTATGATTGTGCTATCGAGTTAATTCCTGGTGCCACTTTGCCTAAGGGAAGGTTATATGCATTGTCCGGACCTGAAACTGTGGCCATGAATGAGTATGTTAAAGAAAGCCTAGGGAAAGGATTTATCAGGCCATCTAAATCCCCTTTAAGTGCAGGCTGCTTCTTCGTGGAGAAGAAGGATGGATCACTCAGACCTTGCATTGACTTTAGAGCCTTGAATAAAATCTCAGTAAAGAATACTTACCCTTTGCCGCTGATTTCTGTCCTCTTTGATCAGCTACGTTCGGCTGTGATTTTTTCTAAGATTGACCTGAGAGGAGCATATAACCTCATCAGAATCAAGTCAGGGGATGAGTGGAAAACAGCATTCAGTACTCAATCAGGCCACTATGAGTATCTGGTTATGCCATTCGGCCTGTCCAACGCTCCGGCAGTTTTCCAGGATCTCATTAACGATGTGCTCCGTGAATTTCTTGGAAGATTCGTTGTAGTCTACTTAGACGATATTTTGATATATTCTGACTCTATTGAACAACATGTTACCCAGGTGCGTCAGGTTCTAAAAAAATTACGTGAAAATCACCTATATGCCAAGCTGGAGAAGTGTGAATTTCATGTCACGGAGGTATCCTTTTTAGGGTACATTATTTCCCCTCGGGGATTCTGTATGGAACCAAAGAAGCTCCAAGCCATCCTTAGTTGGGCGCAACCCACCAATTTAAAAGCAATTCAGCGCTTTTTAGGGTTTGCGAATTACTATAGAAGATTTATTCACTCTTTCTCTGACCTAGTTGCTCCCATTGTGGCACTGACTAAAAAGGGAGCAGATCCTACCAACTGGTCACGTGAAGCGGAGTTATCTTTTCAGGCCTTGAAACAAGCCTTTGTCTCAGCCCCGGTCCTCAGACATCCCAACCCAGAATTGCCTTTCATTGTTGAGGTTGATGCCTCGGAGGTTGGAGTAGGGGCTATCCTATCTCAGAAGGATCCGGATTCCCTGGAATTACATCCTTGTGCCTTTATGTCCAGGAAATTCTCATCTGCTGAATCCAACTACGATGTTGGTAACCGGGAATTACTGGCTATTAAATGGGCTTTCGAGGAGTGGAGGCATTGGCTTGAAGGAGCCACTCATACCATTTCAGTTTTGACTGATCACAAAAATCTTCAATACATTGAATCAGCTAAACGGCTGAATGCCCGGCAAGCTCGGTGGGCTTTATTTTTTACTCGTTTCAAGTTCATTATCACCTTCAGGCCAGGTTCCAAGAATACCAAGGCAGATGCCCTGTCACGCAGTTTTCTTCCAGTTCAAGACAACAGTCCTGTTACTCCCATACTTCCGTCTTCAGTCATTCGGGCAGGTCTCACACAAGATTTATTTACCCAGTTAAAGCAGCTTCAACATCAAGCTCCTGGAAATACTCCTGCTGGTCGTCTTTATGTTCCCGAGTTTTTGAGAGCAACGGTTTTGACGGAGTTTCATGATAGCAAGGTTGCCGGGCATCCGGGGATCGCTAAAACTTTTGAATTAGTTTCCCGCTCGGTATGGTGGCCTGGTCTTTCCAAAGACACTAAGGAGTTTGTTTTTTCTTGTCAGGTCTGTGCACAGCATAAGGTTCCCCGTTCCTTGCCTATCGGTCAACTTATGCCCTTGAATGTTCCTCTTAGGCCATGGTCTCATATTTCCATGGATTTTGTGGTGGACCTCCCTCTGTCAGCCGGATGCCGAGTCATATGGGTGGTAGTGGACCGTTTTAGCAAAATGGCCCATTTCATTGCTCTTCCCCAATTGCCATCTGCCCAGGGATTGGCAGTCTTGTTCCTCCGTCATGTTTTCAGACTCCATGGGTTACCCACTGATATTGTTTCTGATCGGGGTCCACAATTCATTGCACAATTTTGGAAGTCTTTTTGTGCCTCATTAAAGATGAAATTATCTTTAACGTCTGGCTACCATCCCCAATCCAACGGGCAGACTGAGCGAGTTAATCAATCATTAAAACAATATTTGCGTTTGTACTCGGCCAAACTCCAAAATGACTGGTCTGAGTTTCTTCCGTTTGCCGAGTTTGCTTACAACAATGCCTGTCATTCCTCCACCAATGTATCTCCATTTTTTACAGTTTTTGGTTTTCACCCAAGAGCTAATTCCTTTTTTCAACATTCCTCTGTCTCCTCACTGACCTTGACCTCTCATCTCAAACTCATTTGGAGAAAAGTGCACCTGGCTCTCAGAAAAGCGGCATTTCGGGAGAAAAAAATTTCTGACAGGCTCCGGCGGCCGTGCACTTTTAAAGTTGGAGATAGGGTATGGTTGTCGACTCGCAACATTAAACTTCGACAAACCTCAGCCAGATTGGGGCCTAAATTTATTGGACCATTTCATATTATCAAAAAAGTCAATCCAGTGGCTTTCCGGTTACGTTTACCAAAAACTTTACGGATCGGAAATACCTTCCATTGCTCCTTGTTAAAACCATATGTTTCGTCCAGTAGATTTCCTCGCAAGATCTCTCAGGGGAAATCACCAATAGATGTACAGGGTCAGCAGGAGTTCTTAGTGGAGAAGGTTCTCGATTCCAAGTTGTCCCGGGGTCGGCTTTATTTTTTGGTACATTGGAGAGGTTATGGTCCAGAAGAAAGGTCTTGGGTCCTGGATGAGGATCTCCATGCCCCGAGGCTCAAAAGGGCATTTTTTCGAGAATTTCCTCAGAAACCTGGCCTTAGGGGTTCCTTGACCCCTCCTCAAGGGGGGGGGTACTGTTAGGCGCCGAGGGTCCGCCCGTCAGTGCGGCCCGGCGCCTAGCAACTAGGGACGCCGCAGGCAGACAGCCGCCGGCTCCCTAGCAACGCTAGACGCCGGGCGCACGGAGCCGCTCAGACCCTAGCAACGGGGACGCCACGGTCAGACCGCGTTCCCCGTTGCTGGGTCTTAATTAATCAGTGCTTGTGTATTCTGGCCGTGCAGCATGCAGCTGCACGGCATCATTATGTGATTACCCTGTCTGGATCATGATTGGAGGGCTCCCAAATTTAAGCACTCTCAGGACTTCTCACAGACGCAGGTGATAGCTTCCTGTTTGCTGTGTCAGTTACAGAGAGTTTCCAGTCCTGCTCAACCCGGTTGTTCCTGTCCTCAGTGATCCAGTACTCGGAATTTGTCATCTATTCCTGGAGTCCGACCGAGCACCTTTAACATCCTGTGGTGTTCGTGAGTCGCGGCGTAGCCGTGTGTTGCGGCTTGACCGCTTACTATTTATTATTTAGTTTATTGTGTTCTGGAGCTTTTGCGGAGGATTCCGCTCCCACAAATCCACTCTGGTATCCAGCGGTGCTGGATAGGAGTAACGGATCAGTGGATCTTTGGTTGTCCTTTTCCCTGGCGGTTTGTCCGCACATACTTTTGGTTTAAGTTAGATAGCTTGTAACCCCTGGCCTGGTTGCTTAGTCAGAGGGCCCCTTGTTATCACCCTGTCTCGGATTTCCCTTTGTCTCCCATTAAGACCTGAGGGGGCATCGGGGTTGGGCAGACATAATCCGCCCTTCGAACGCGGCTGCCATGGGCTCAAGCAACCATAGTCTCGCAGGGGATTTCTGATAACACAGGCGAGACAACGGAGTTAGGGCGCCAGGGGTTACTAGGCTTTCCTGCTCCCGTACCAGCATATCTTTCCAGTACTCAGACCTCTGCCATAAAGATCTCCTCTGGTCTGGAGTACGGGAATCATAACAGTAATGGGAGTATCAGGGGCGAGTTATGGGCATGTAATGGGAGAATCAGGGGCGTGTTATGGGTGTGTAATGGGAGTATCAGAGGCATGTTATGGGTGTGTAATGGGAGTATAAGGGGCGTGTTATGGGTGTGTAATGGGAGTATCAGGGGCGTGTTATGGTTGTGTAATGAAAGTATCAGGGGCATGTTAGGGGTGTGTTATGGGCGTGTAATTGGAGTATCAGGGGCGTGTTATATGCATGTAATGGGAGTATCAGGGGCGTGTTATGGGTGTGTAATGGGAGTATCAGAGGCATGTTATGGGTGTGTAATGTGAGTATAAGGGGCGTGTTATGGGTGTGTAATGGGAGTATCAGGGGCGTGTTATGGTTGTGTAATGAAAGTATCAGGGGCATGTTAGGGGTGTGTTATGGGCGTATAATTGGAGTATCAGGGGCGTGTTATATGCATGTAATGGGAGTATCAGGGGCGTGTTATGGGCATGTAATGGGAGTATCAGGGGCGTGTTATATGCATGTAATGGGAGTATCAGGGGTGTGTTATGGGCATTTAATGGGAGTATCAGGGGTGTGTTATGGGCATGTAATGGGGGTATCAAGGGCGTGTTATGGGCATGTAATGGGAGTATCAGGGGCGTGTTATGAATTAGTTATGGGCATGTAATGGGAGTATCAGGGGCGTGTTATGGGCATGTAATGGGAATATCAGGGGTGTGTCATGGGCATGTAATGGGAGAATCAGGGACGTGTCATGGGCATGTAATGGGAGTATCAGGGGTGTGTTATGGGCATGTAATGGGAGTATCTGGGGAGTGTTATGGGCATGTAATGGGAGTATCAGGATCGTGTTATGGGCATGTAATGGGAGTATCAGGGGTGTGTTATGGGCATGTAATGGGAGTATCAGGGGTGTGTTATGGGCATGTAATGGGATTATCAGGGGCGTGTTATGGGCATGTAATGGGAGTATCAGGGGCGTGTTGTGGGCATGTAATGGGATTATCAGGTGTGTGTTATGGGCATGTAATGGGAGTATCAGGGGCGTGTTATGGGCATGTAATGGGAGTATCAGGGGATTGTTATGGGCGTGTTATGGGCATGTAATGGGAGTATCAGGGGCGTTTTATGGACATGTAGTGGGAGTATCAGGGGCGTGTTATGAGCATGTAATGAGAGTATCAGGGGCGTGTTATGGGCATGTAATGGGAGTATCAGGGGTGTGTTATATGCATGTAATGGGAGTATCAGGGGTGTGTTATGGGTGTGTCATGGGCATGTAATGGGAGTATCAGGGGTGTGTCATGGGCATGTAATGGGAGTATCAGGGGCGTGTTATGAGCATGTAATGGGAGTATCAGGGGTGTGTTATGAGCATGTAATGGGAGTATCAGGGGCGTGTTATGGGTGTGTCATGGGCATGTAATGGGAGTATCAGGGGTGTGTTGTGGGCATGTAATGGGAGTATCAGGGGTGTGTTATGGGTGTGTCATGGGCATGTAATGGGAGTATCAGGGGTGTGTCATGGGCATGTAATGGGAGTATCAGGGGCGTGTTATGAGCATGTAATGGGAGTATCAGGGGTGTGTTATGAGCATGTAATGGGAGTATCAGGGGCGTGTTATGGGTGTGTCATGGGCATGTAATGGGAGTATCAGGGGCGTGTTATGAGCATGTAATGGGAGTATCAGGGGTGTGTTATGAGCATGTAATGGGAGTATCAGGGGTGTGTTATGGGTGTGTCATGGGCATGTAATGGGAGTATCAGGGGTGTGTTGTGGGCATGTAATGGGAGTATCAGGGGCATGTTATGGGCATGTAATGGGAGTATCAGGGGTGTGTTATGGGCATGTAATGGGAGTATCAGGGGCGTGTTGTGGGCATGTAATGGGAGTATCAGGGGTGTGTTATGAGCATGTAATGGGAGTATCAGGGGTGTGTTATGGGTGTGTCATGGGCATGTACTGGGAGTATTAGGGGTGTGTTGTGGGCATGTAATGGGAGTATCAGGGGTGTGTTATGGGCATGTAATGGGAGTATCAGGGGCGTGTTATGGGCATGTAATTGGAGTATCAGGGGCGTGTTGTAGGCATGTAATGGGAGTATCAGGGGCGTGTTATGGGCATGTAATGGGAGTATCAGGGGCGTGATATGGGCATGTAATGGGAGTATCAGGGGCGTGTTATGGGCATGTAATGGGAGTATCAGGGGCGTGTTATGGGCATGTAATGGGAGTATCAAGGGCGTGTTATGGGCATGTAATGGGAGTATCAGGGGCGTGATATGGGCATGTAATGGGAGTATCAGGGGCGTGTTATGGGCATGTAATGGGAGTATCAAGGGCGTGTTATGGGCATGTAATGGGAGTATCAGGGGCGTGTTATGGGCATGTAATGGGAGTATCAGGGGTGTGTTATGGGCATGTAATGGGAGTATCAAGGGCGTGTTATGGGCATGTAATGGGAGTATCAGGGGCGTGATATGGGCATGTAATGGGAGTATCAGGGGCGTGTTATGGGTGTGTTATGGGCATGTAATTGGAGTATCAGGGGCGTGATATGGGCATGTAATGGGAGTATCAGGGGCGTGTTATGGGTGTGTTATGGGAGTATCAGGGGCGTGTTATATGCATGTAATGGGAGTATCAGGGGTGTGTTATGGGTGTGGCATGGGAGTATCAGGGGCGTGTTATGGGCATGTAATGGGAGTATCAGGGGTGTGTTATGGGCATGTAATGGGAGCATCAGGGTTATGTTATGGGTATATAATGGGATTATCAGGGGTGTGTTATGGGTGTGTCATGGGCATGTAATGGGAGTATCAGGGGCGTGTTATGGTTATGTAATGGGATTATCAGGGGTGTGTTATGGGTGTGTCATGGGCATGTAATGGGAGTATCAGGGGCATGTTATGGGCATGTAATGGGAGCATCAGGGTTGTGTTATGGGTGTGTCATGGGCATGTAATGGGAGTATCAGGGGTTTGTTATGGGTGTGTCATGGGCATGTAATGGGAGTATCAGGGGCGTGTTGTGGGCATGTAATGGGATTATCAGGGGTGTGTTATGGGCATGTAATGGGAGTATCAGGGGTGTGTTATGGGTGTGTCATGGGCATGTAATGGGAGTATCAGGGGCATGTTATGGGCATTTAATGGGAGTATCAGGGGTGTGTTATGGGCATGTAATGGGAGTATCAGGGGTGTGTTATGGGCATTTAATGGGAGTATCAGGGGTGTGTTATGGGCATTTAATGGGAGTATCAGGGGTGTGTTATGGGCATGTAATGGGAGTAACAGGGGCGTGTTAAGGGCATGTAATGGGAGTATCAGGGGCGTGTTATGGGCATGTAATGGGAGTATCAGGGGCGTGTTAAGGGCATGTAATGGGAGTTTCAGGGGCGTGTTATGGGCATGTAATGGGAGTATCAGGGGCGTGTTATGGGCATGTAATGGGAGTATCAGGGGCGTGTTATGGGCATGTAAGTGGAGTATCAGGGGCGTGTTATGGGCATGTAATGGGAGTATCAGGGGTGTGTTATGGGCATGTAATGGGAGTATCAGGGGCGTGTTATGGGCATGTAATGGGAGTATCAGGGGCGTGTTATATGCATGTAATGGGAGTATCAGGGGCGTGTTATGGGCATGTAATTGGAGTATCAGGGGTGTGTTAAGGGCATGTAAGTGGAGTATCAGGGGCGTGTTATGGGCATGTAATGGGAGTATCAGGGGCGTGTTATGGGCATGTAATAGGAGTATCAGGGGTGTGTTATGGGCATGTAATAGGAGTATCAGGGGTGTGTTATGGGCATGTAATTGGAGTATCAGGGGCGTGTTATGGGCATGTAATGGGAGTATCAGGGGTGTGTTATGGGCATGTAATGGGAGTATCAGGGGCGTGTTATGGGCATGTAATGGGAGTATCAGGGGCGTGTTATGGGCATGTAATGGGAGTATCAGGGGCGTGTTATGGGCATGTAATAGGAGTATCAGGGGTGTGTTATGGGCATGTAATTGGAGTATCAGGGGCGTGTTATGGGCATGTAATGGGAGTATCAGGGGTGTGTTATGGGCATGTAATGGGAGTATCAGGGGCGTGTTATGGGCATGTAATGGGAGTATCAGGGGCGTGTTATGGGCATGTAATGGGAGTATCAGGGGCGTGTTATGGGCATGTAATGGAAGTATCAGGGGTGTGTTATGGGCATGTAATGGGATTATCAGGGGTGTGTTATGGGCATGTAATGGGATTATCAGGGGTGTGTTATGGGCATGTAATGGGATTATCAGGGGCGTGTTATGGGCATGTAATGGGAGTATCAGGGGCGTGTTATGGGCATGTAATGGGAGTATCAGGGGCGTGTTATGGGCATGTAATGGGAGTTTCAGGGGTGTGTTATGGGCATGTAATGGGAGTATCAGGGGTGTGTTATGGGCATGTAATGGGATTATCAGGGGCGTGTTATGGGCATGTAATGGGAGTATCAGGGGCGTGTTATGGGCATGTAATGGGAGTATCAGGGGCGTGTTATGGGCATGTAATGGGATTATCAGGGGCGTGTTATGGGCATGTAATGGGAGTATCAGGGGCGTGTTGTGGGCATGTAATGGGAATATCAGGGGTGTGTTATGGGCATGTAATGGGAGTATCAGGGGCATATTATGGGCATGTAATGGAAGTATCAGGGGTGTGTTATGGGCGTGTTATGGGAGTATCAGGGGTGTGTTATGGGCATGTAATGGGAGTATCAGGGGTGTGTTATGGGCATTGTAAAAGCCAAATATATATCCTATATTAAACACGCTAAAAGGTTAATAAACACAGTACGCAATTGGCCTATGGAATACCGTAAGAGTACGCACGTAGCGTACAAACGCGTAGCCGTGGACGAGACGCACGAGCGGCACGTTCGCTCACGGCTTAAAGCGTAAAGGCAAGCACACTATAGGCTGCCGACTAGCGTAATGATACGCTAGCAGCGTAGCGGACGCTCGAGACCACGAGGAGATCACAAGCGGCGCTGACGCTCACAGAGTTAAACCTTTGTAACAATATCATAAACAATGTACTTAAATTGTAAACCTTTGTGCAGTGATAAGGTGTAAATGCAACACAGTGTAACTTTGTTAGTTTAAAAGCTGTATGAGCGATTCTTACGCTCTGAGAACCCTTTAGCAATATAATAAACACTCAAATACCGGTCTAAGGGTCTAACACCTTTTAAGGGAGAGAATGAACGTTCAATCGCAAAAGGATACACAATACAAGTTATACACTACCAAACTAACATAAAATACCTAACCGAGTTACTACACGTTAAAATACAACAAAGACACAATTACATTTAAGGGGGAAGGAGAGAGAGAATGGCTTACAACAAAATAGGAAATAAATATGGCTGCAGAGAACTTACGCACTAGGGGAACAATCGCAAGCGCCTTTCTGGATATCCAGCTCCTGATTATCAGTGATGAGAACCGTTGAGAAGAGTAGAGAGCTGGCCCAGATCGGCTTGTCTTTTTATACACTTACACACAGTACAGTACAATGGTCCCTACATTCTTATTGTTCATTGGACACAGGAATTCGTCTCTGCATTATAACAAAAGGTCATAGGTTGGTTCACACAGGTGGGTTGTGACTATTTCAAACTGCTCAGGTGGGAGGGAAACTGGGTTTTCCGCCGCATGGGTAATAAAGTGCAAATATAGTAAATGTCCATAAACTTCTTATGTCCATAACTATACGCACGAGCGAGTAATCCGCTTCAAACCAAGGGCGGGATGTATTAACATACATCGCCGCCCCTCGCCGGTTACCGCAGCGATGTTGATCGCATATCTACTAACATATGCGATCAACATCGCGATGCGGTGACGGAGGCCCCCCGCGATACCTGTTAGGTGGTCTGCGGGGGGTCTCCGTCACCTCCCCGGGGTCCCCACACTGGCTAGATGCCGGGAAGCAGCAGCAGGCTGCCCCCGGCACCTCCTCCTCCCCCCTGCAGCCGGAAGGACGTCCAGCTGCGTTGCTAGGGGGAGGAGGACACTACCTTCCGGGTCCAGGGCAGCCTGGAGGAAGGTAAGCCAGGGGGAAGGGGGGTCGGCGTCTGCGGCGGGGGTCGACGGTGTCGGCGGGTTGCGGCGGTCGGCGAAAAGAAGCCCATAGGCTTCTATAGGGTTTCGCCATCCAGAGATGGCGAAACCCTGGACGCCGAAAACGCTGCGGTAGGGTCTTAGTAAATATGAAAATGCTGTAAAACCCCCGTTTTCGGGGGTTTTACCGCATTTTTGCTTTAGTACATCCTGCCCCAACACTGGAATATTGCTAATTAAATACTCTTCCGATGGATACTAAACACCACTGTGTAACCCCTGTCTAACCCTTCGTATCAAACAAAGAGGAATCTCCTTGTCCCCGAACATGCTATATTAACTGAACTTTCAGATTCTATCAAAGGGACCATAATCTACAAAATACATTATATGACTAAAATATGTTACGATTGAGTCGCCCGCTAGACGAACACAAACTCTACCGTAAATGCGCATACCGCGCGTCCGCGAGTGCACGCGACCGCGAGTATACGCACGCACGGGAGGGCTCATGCTCGTGCAGCGGGCACACGCATGAGGTGCATATATGGCAATGTGCAGCGTGATATTTTTCTGACTTTGACAGCGTGTTATGGGAGTATCAGGGGCGTGTTATGGGCATGTAATGGGAGTATCAGGGGCGTGTTATGGGCATGTAATGGGAGTATCAGGGGCGTGTTATGGGCATGTAATAGGAGTATCAGGGGCGTGTTATGAGCATATAATGGGAGTATCAGGGGCGTGTTATGGGCATGTAATGGGAGTATCAGAGACTGCTCCTGTACACCTGACTGCACGCTCCTCCGGTAATAGCAGAGACTGCTCCTGTACACCTGACTGCACGCTCCTCCGGCAATAGCAGAGACCGCTCCTGTACACCTGACTGCACGCTCCTCCGGTAATACCAGAGACCGCTCCTGTACACCTGACTGCACGCTCCTCCGGCAATACCAGAGACCGCTCCTGTACACCTGACTGCACGCTCCTCCGGCAATAGCAGAGACTGCTCCTGTACACCTGACTGCACGCTCCTCCGGTAATACCAGAGACTGCTCCTGTACACCTGACTGCACGCTCCTCCGGTATTAGCAGAGACCGCTCCTGTACACCTGACTGCACGCTCCTCCGGTAATACCAGAGACCGCTCCTGTACACCTGACTGCACGCTCCTCCGGTAATACCAGAGACTGCTCCTGTACACCTGACTGCACGCTCCTCCGGCAATACCAGAGACCGCTCCTGTACACCTGACTGCACGCTCCTCCGGTAATACCAGAGACCGCTCCTGTACACCTGACTGCACGCTCCTCCGGCCATAGCGGAGACTGCTCCTGTACACCTGACTGCACGCTCCTCCGGTAATACCAGAGACCGCTCCTGTACACCTGGCTGCACGCTCCTCCGGCCATAGCGGAGACTGCTCCTGTACACCTGACTGCACGCTCCTCCGGTAATACCAGAGACTGCTCCTGTACACCTGACTGCACGCTCCTCCGGCAATACCAGAGACCGCTCCTGTACACCTGACTGCACGCTCCTCCGGTAATACCAGAGACTGCTCCTGTACACCTGACTGCACGCTCCTCCGGCAATACCAGAGACCGCTCCTGTACACCTGGCTGCACGCTCCTCCGGCCATAGCGGAGACTGCTCCTGTACACCTGACTGCACGCTCCTCCGGCAATACCAGAGACCGCTCCTGTACACCTGACTGCACGCTCCTCCGGTAATACCAGAGACTGCTCCTGTACACCTGACTGCACGCTCCTCCGGTAATACCAGAGACCGCTCCTGTACACCTGACTGCACGCTCCTCCGGTAATAGCAGAGACCGCTCCTGTACACCTGACTGCACGCTCCTCCGGCAATACCAGAGACCGCTCCTGTACACCTGACTGCATGCTCCTCCGGTAATACCAGAGACCGCTCCTGTACACCTGACTGCACGCTCCTCCGGCAATACCAGAGACTGCTCCTGTACACCTGACTGCACGCTCCTCCGGCAATAGCAGAGACTGCTCCTGTACACCTGACTTCACGCTCCTCCGGTAATAGCAGAGACTGCTCCTGTACACCTGACTGCACGCTCCTCCAGCAATACCAGAGACCGCTCCTGTACACCTGACTGCACGCTCCTCCGGTAATAGCAGAGACTGCTCCTGTACACCTGACTGCACGCTCCTCCGGCAATACCAGAGACCGCTCCTGTACACCTGACTGCACGCTCCTCCGGCAATACCAGAGACTGCTCCTGTACACCTGACTGCACGCTCCTCCGGTAATACCAGAGACCGCTCCTGTACACCTGACTGCACGCTCCTCCGGCAATACCAGAGACCGCTCCTGTACACCTGACTGCACGCTCCTCCGGCAATAGCAGAGACTGCTCCTGTACACCTGACTGCACGCTCCTCCGGTAATACCAGAGACTGCTCCTGTACACCTGACTGCACGCTCCTCCGGTATTAGCAGAGACCGCTCCTGTACACCTGACTGCACGCTCCTCCGGTAATACCAGAGACCGCTCCTGTACACCTGACTGCACGCTCCTCCGGTAATACCAGAGACTGCTCCTGTACACCTGACTGCACGCTCCTCCGGCAATACCAGAGACCGCTCCTGTACACCTGACTGCACGCTCCTCCGGCCATAGCGGAGACTGCTCCTGTACACCTGACTGCACGCTCCTCCGGTAATACCAGAGACCGCTCCTGTACACCTGGCTGCACGCTCCTCCGGCCATAGCGGAGACTGCTCCTGTACACCTGACTGCACGCTCCTCCGGTAATACCAGAGACTGCTCCTGTACACCTGACTGCACGCTCCTCCGGCAATACCAGAGACCGCTCCTGTACACCTGACTGCACGCTCCTCCGGTAATACCAGAGACTGCTCCTGTACACCTGACTGCACGCTCCTCCGGCAATACCAGAGACCGCTCCTGTACACCTGGCTGCACGCTCCTCCGGCCATAGCGGAGACTGCTCCTGTACACCTGACTGCACGCTCCTCCGGCAATACCAGAGACCGCTCCTGTACACCTGACTGCACGCTCCTCCGGTAATACCAGAGACTGCTCCTGTACACCTGACTGCACGCTCCTCCGGTAATACCAGAGACCGCTCCTGTACACCTGACTGCACGCTCCTCCGGTAATAGCAGAGACCGCTCCTGTACACCTGACTGCACGCTCCTCCGGCAATACCAGAGACCGCTCCTGTACACCTGACTGCATGCTCCTCCGGTAATACCAGAGACCGCTCCTGTACACCTGACTGCACGCTCCTCCGGCAATACCAGAGACTGCTCCTGTACACCTGACTGCACGCTCCTCCGGCAATAGCAGAGACTGCTCCTGTACACCTGACTTCACGCTCCTCCGGTAATAGCAGAGACTGCTCCTGTACACCTGACTGCACGCTCCTCCAGCAATACCAGAGACCGCTCCTGTACACCTGACTGCACGCTCCTCCGGTAATAGCAGAGACTGCTCCTGTACACCTGACTGCACGCTCCTCCGGCAATACCAGAGACCGCTCCTGTACACCTGACTGCACGCTCCTCCGGCAATACCAGAGACCGCTCCTGTACACCTGACTTCACGCTCCTCCGGTAATAGCAGAGACCGCTCCTGTACACCTGACTGCACGCTCCTCCGGCAATAGCAGAGACTGCTCCTGTACACCTGACTGCACGCTCCTCCGGCAATAGCAGAGACTGCTCCTGTACACCTGACTGCACGCTCCTCCGGTAATAGCAGAGACCGCTCCTGTACACCTGACTGCACGCTCCTGTACACCTGACTGCACGCTCCTCCGGTAATAGCAGAGACCGCTCCTGTACACCTGACTGCACGCTCCTCCGGCAATACCAGAGACTGCTCCTGTACACCTGACTGCACGCACCTCCGGTAATAGCAGAGACCGCTCCTGTACACCTGACTGCACGCTCCTCCGGTAATAGCAGAGACCGCTCCTGTACACCTGACTGCACGCTCCTCCGGTAATAGCAGAGACCGCTCCTGTACACCTGACTGCACGCTCCTCCGGCAATACCAGAGACTGCTCCTGTACACCTGACTTCACGCTCCTCCGGTAATAGCAGAGACCGCTCCTGTACACCTGACTGCACGCTCCTCCGGTAATAGCAGAGACCGCTCCTGTACACCTGACTGCACGCTCCTCCAGCAATACCAGAGACTGCTCCTGTACACCTGACTGCACGCTCCTCCGGCAATACCAGAGACCGCTCCTGTACACCTGACTTCACGCTCCTCCGGTAATAGCAGAGACCGCTCCTGTACACCTGACTGCACGCTCCTCCGGTAATACCAGAGACCGCTCCTGTACACCTGACTGCACGCTCCTCCGGTAATACCAGAGACTGCTCCTGTACACCTGACTGCACGCTCCTCCGGCAATAGCAGAGACCGCTCCTGTACACCTGACTGCACGCTCCTCCGGCAATAGCAGAGACCGCTCCTGTACACCTGACTGCACGCTCCTCCGGTAATACCAGAGACTGCTCCTGTACACCTGACTGCACGCTCCTCCGGTAATACTAGAGACTGCTCCTGTACACCTGACTGCACGCTCCTCCGGTAATACCAGAGACTGCTCCTGTACACCTGACTGCACGCTCCTCCGGTAATACCAGAGACTGCTCCTGTACACCTGACTGCACGCTCCTCCGGCAATACCAGAGACTGCTCCTGTACACCTGACTGCACGCTCCTCCGGCAATACCAGAGACCGCTCCTGTACTCCTGACTGCACGCTCCTCCGGCAATACCAGAGACTGCTCCTGTACACCTGACTGCACGCTCCTCCGGCAATACCAGAGACTGCTCCTGTACACCTGACTGCACGCTCCTCCGGCAATACCAGAGACCGCTCCTGTACACCTGACTGCACGCTCCTCCGGTAATACTAGAGACTGCTCCTATACACCTGACTGCACGCTCCTCCGGCAATACCAGAGACCGCTCCTGTACACCTGACTGCACGCTCCTCCGGTAATACCAGAGACTGCTCCTGTACACCTGACTGCACGCTCCTCCGGTAATACCAGAGACCGCTCCTGTACACCTGACTGCACGCTCCTCCGGTAATACCAGAGACCGCTCCTGTACACCTGACTGCACGCTCCTCCGGTAATACCAGAGACTGCTCCTGTACACCTGACTGCACGCTCCTCCGGCAATACCAGAGACCGCTCCTGTACACCTGACTGCACGCTCCTCCGGTAATACCAGAGACTGCTCCTGTACACCTGACTGCACGCTCCTCCGGTAATACCAGAGACCGCTCCTGTACACCTGACTGCACGCTCCTCCGGCAATACCAGAGACCGCTCCTGTACACCTGACTGCACGCTCCTCCGGCAATACCAGAGACTGCTCCTGTACACCTGACTGCACGCTCCTCCGGCAATACCAGAGACTGCTCCTGTACACCTGACTGCACGCTCCTCCGGTAATACCAGAGACTGCTCCTGTACACCTGACTGCACGCTCCTCCGGTAATACCAGAGACCGCTCCTGTACACCTGACTGCACGCTCCTCCGGCAATACCAGAGACCGCTCCTGTACACCTGACTGCACGCTCCTCCGGTAATACCAGAGACTGCTCCTGTACACCTGACTGCACGCTCCTCCGGCAATACCAGAGACCGCTCCTGTACACCTGACTGCACGCTCCTCCGGCAATACCAGAGACCGCTCCTGTACACCTGACTGCACGCTCCTCCGGTAATACCAGAGACTGCTCCTGTACACCTGACTGCACGCTCCTCCGGCAATACCAGAGACCGCTCCTGTACACCTGACTGCACGCTCCTCCGGCAATACCAGAGACCGCTCCTGTACACCTGACTGCACGCTCCTCCGGCAATACCAGAGACTGCTCCTGTACACCTGACTGCACGCTCCTCCGGTAATACCAGAGACTGCTCCTGTACACCTGACTGCACGCTCCTCCGGTAATACCAGAGACTGCTCCTGTACACCTGACTGCACGCTCCTCCGGCAATACCAGAGACCGCTCCTGTACACCTGACTGCACGCTCCTCCGGCAATACCAGAGACTGCTCCTGTACACCTGACTGCACGCTCCTCCGGTAATACCAGAGACTGCTCCTGTACACCTGACTGCACGCTCCTCCGGTAATACCAGAGACTGCTCCTGTACACCTGACTGCACGCTCCTCCAGTAATACCAGAGACTGCTCCTGTACACCTGACTGCACGCTCCTCCGGTAATACCAGAGACCGCTCCTGTACACCTGGCTGCACACTCCTCCGGCAATACCAGAGACCGCTCCTGTACACCTGACTGCACGCTCCTCCGGCAATAGCAGAGACTGCTCCTGTACACCTGACTGCACGCTCCTCCGGTAATACCAGAGACTGCTCCTGTACACCTGACTGCACGCTCCTCCGGCAATACCAGAGACCGCTCCTGTACACCTGACTGCACGCTCCTCCGGTAATACCAGAGACTGCTCCTGTACACCTGACTGCACGCTCCTCCGGCAATACCAGAGACCGCTCCTGTACACCTGACTGCACGCTCCTCCGGCAATACCAGAGACTGCTCCTGTACACCTGACTGCACGCTCCTCCAGCAATACCAGAGACTGCTCCTGTACACCTGACTGCACGCTCCTCCGGTAATAGCAGAGACCGCTCCTGTACACCTGACTGCACGCTCCTCCGGTAATACCAGAGACTGCTCCTGTACACCTGACTGCACGCTCCTCCGGTAATACCAGAGACCGCTCCTGTACACCTGACTGCACGCTCCTCCGGCAATACCAGAGACCGCTCCTGTACACCTGACTGCACGCTCCTCCGGTAATACCAGAGACTGCTCCTGTACACCTGACTGCACGCTCCTCCGGCAATACCAGAGACTGCTCCTGTACACCTGACTGCACGCTCCTCCGGCAATACCAGAGACTGCTCCTGTACACCTGACTGCACGCTCCTCCGGTAATACCAGAGACTGCTCCTGTACACCTGACTGCACGCTCCTCCGGTAATACCAGAGACCGCTCCTGTACAACTGACTGCACGCTCCTCCGGCAATACCAGAGACTGCTCCTGTACACCTGACTGCACGCTCCTCCGGCAATACCAGAGACTGCTCCTGTACACCTGACTGCACGCTCCTCCGGCAATACCAGAGACCGCTCCTGTACACCTGACTGCACGCTCCTCCGGTAATACCAGAGACCGCTCCTGTACACCTGACTGCACGCTCCTCCGGCAATACCAGAGACCGCTCCTGTACACCTGACTGCACGCTCCTCCGGTAATACCAGAGACTGCTCCTGTACACCTGACTGCACGCTCCTCCGGCAATACCAGAGACTGCTCCTGTACACCTGACTGCACGCTCCTCCGGCAATACCAGAGACCGCTCCTGTACACCTGACTGCACGCTCCTCCGGTAATACCAGAGACCGCTCCTGTACACCTGACTGCACGCTCCTCCGGTAATACCAGAGACCGCTCCTGTACACCTGACTGCACGCTCCTCCGGCAATACCAGAGACTGCTCCTGTACACCTGACTGCACGCTCCTCCGGCAATACCAGAGACCGCTCCTGTACACCTGACTGCACGCTCCTACGGCAATACCAGAGACTGCTCCTGTACACCTGACTGCACGCTCCTCCGGTAATACCAGAGACTGCTCCTGTACACCTGACTGCACGCTCCTCCGGTAATACCAGAGACTGCTCCTGTACACCTGACTGCACGCTCCTCCGGCAATACCAGAGACCGCTCCTGTACACCTGACTGCACGCTCCTCCGGCAATACCAGAGACCGCTCCTGTACACCTGACTGCACGCTCCTCCGGTAATACCAGAGACTGCTCCTGTACACCTGACTGCACGCTCCTCCGGCAATACCAGAGACCGCTCCTGTACACCTGACTGCACGCTCCTCCGGCAATACCAGAGACCGCTCCTGTACACCTGACTGCACGCTCCTCCGGCAATACCAGAGACTGCTCCTGTACACCTGACTGCACGCTCCTCCGGTAATACCAGAGACTGCTCCTGTACACCTGACTGCACGCTCCTCCGGTAATACCAGAGACTGCTCCTGTACACCTGACTGCACGCTCCTCCGGCAATACCAGAGACCGCTCCTGTACACCTGACTGCACGCTCCTCCGGCAATACCAGAGACTGCTCCTGTACACCTGACTGCACGCTCCTCCGGTAATACCAGAGACTGCTCCTGTACACCTGACTGCACGCTCCTCCGGTAATACCAGAGACTGCTCCTGTACACCTGACTGCACGCTCCTCCGGTAATACCAGAGACCGCTCCTGTACACCTGGCTGCACACTCCTCCGGCAATACCAGAGACCGCTCCTGTACACCTGACTGCACGCTCCTCCGGCAATAGCAGAGACTGCTCCTGTACACCTGACTGCACGCTCCTCCGGTAATACCAGAGACTGCTCCTGTACACCTGACTGCACGCTCCTCCGGCAATACCAGAGACCGCTCCTGTACACCTGACTGCACGCTCCTCCGGTAATACCAGAGACTGCTCCTGTACACCTGACTGCACGCTCCTCCGGCAATACCAGAGACCGCTCCTGTACACCTGACTGCACGCTCCTCCGGCAATACCAGAGACTGCTCCTGTACACCTGACTGCACGCTCCTCCAGCAATACCAGAGACTGCTCCTGTACACCTGACTGCACGCTCCTCCGGTAATAGCAGAGACCGCTCCTGTACACCTGACTGCACGCTCCTCCGGTAATACCAGAGACTGCTCCTGTACACCTGACTGCACGCTCCTCCGGTAATACCAGAGACCGCTCCTGTACACCTGACTGCACGCTCCTCCGGCAATACCAGAGACCGCTCCTGTACACCTGACTGCACGCTCCTCCGGTAATACCAGAGACTGCTCCTGTACACCTGACTGCACGCTCCTCCGGCAATACCAGAGACTGCTCCTGTACACCTGACTGCACGCTCCTCCGGCAATACCAGAGACTGCTCCTGTACACCTGACTGCACGCTCCTCCGGTAATACCAGAGACTGCTCCTGTACACCTGACTGCACGCTCCTCCGGTAATACCAGAGACCGCTCCTGTACAACTGACTGCACGCTCCTCCGGCAATACCAGAGACTGCTCCTGTACACCTGACTGCACGCTCCTCCGGCAATACCAGAGACTGCTCCTGTACACCTGACTGCACGCTCCTCCGGCAATACCAGAGACCGCTCCTGTACACCTGACTGCACGCTCCTCCGGTAATACCAGAGACCGCTCCTGTACACCTGACTGCACGCTCCTCCGGCAATACCAGAGACCGCTCCTGTACACCTGACTGCACGCTCCTCCGGTAATACCAGAGACTGCTCCTGTACACCTGACTGCACGCTCCTGTACACCTGACTGCACGCTCCTCCGGCAATACCAGAGACTGCTCCTGTACACCTGACTGCACGCTCCTCCGGCAATACCAGAGACCGCTCCTGTACACCTGACTGCACGCTCCTACGGCAATACCAGAGACTGCTCCTGTACACCTGACTGCACGCTCCTCCGGTAATACCAGAGACTGCTCCTGTACACCTGACTGCACGCTCCTCCGGTAATACCAGAGACTGCTCCTGTACACCTGACTGCACGCTCCTCCGGCAATAGCAGAGACCGCTCCTGTACACCTGACTGCACGCTCCTCCGGCAATACCAGAGACCGCTCCTGTACACCTGACTGCACGCTCCTCCGGTAATAGCAGAGACCGCTCCTGTACACCTGACTGCACGCTCCTCCGGTAATACCAGAGACTGCTCCTGTACACCTGACTGCACGCTCCTCCGGTAATACCAGAGACTGCTCCTGTACACCTGACTGCACGCTCCTCCGGCAATACCAGAGACCGCTCCTGTACACCTGACTGCACGCTCCTCCGGTATTAGCAGAGACTGCTCCTGTACACCTGACTGCACGCTCCTCCGGTATTAGCAGAGACTGCTCCTGTACACCTGACTGCACGCTCCTCCGGCAATAGCAGAGACCGCTCCTGTACACCTGACTGCACGCTCCTCCGGTAATACCAGAGACCGCTCCTGTACACCTGACTGCACGCTCCTCCGGCAATAGCAGAGACCGCTCCTGTACACCTGACTGCACGCTCCTCCGGTAATACCAGAGACCGCTCCTGTACACCTGACTGCACGCTCCTCCGGCAATAGCAGAGACCGCTCCTGTACACCTGACTGCACGCTCCTCCGGCAATAGCAGAGACCGCTCCTGTACACCTGACTGCACGCTCCTCCGGTAATACCAGAGACTGCTCCTGTACACCTGACTGCACGCTCCTCCGGCAATACCAGAGACCGCTCCTGTACACCTGACTGCACGCTCCTCCGGTATTAGCAGAGACTGCTCCTGTACACCTGACTGCACGCTCCTCCGGTATTAGCAGAGACTGCTCCTGTACACCTGACTGCACGCTCCTCCGGCAATAGCAGAGACCGCTCCTGTACACCTGACTGCACGCTCCTCCGGTAATACCAGAGACCGCTCCTGTACACCTGACTGCACGCTCCTCCGGCAATAGCAGAGACCGCTCCTGTACACCTGACTGCACGCTCCTCCGGCAATAGCAGAGACCGCTCCTGTACACCTGACTGCACGCTCCTCCGGCAATAGCAGAGACCGCTCCTGTACACCTGACTGCACGCTCCTCCGGCAATAGCAGAGACCGCTCCTGTACACCTGACTGCACGCTCCTCCGGTAATACCAGAGACCGCTCCTGTACACCTGACTGCACGCTCCTCCGGCAATACCAGAGACCGCTCCTGTACACCTGACTGCACGCTCCTCCGGCAATACCAGAGACTGCTCCTGTACACCTGACTGCACGCTCCTCCGGCAATACCAGAGACCGCTCCTGTACACCTGACTGCACGCTCCTCCGGCAATACCAGAGACCGCTCCTGTACACCTGACTGCACGCTCCTCCGGTAATAGCAGAGACTGCTCCTGTACACCTGACTGCACGCTCCTCCGGTAATACCAGAGACTGCTCCTGTACACCTGACTGCACGCTCCTCCGGTAATACCAGAGACTGCTCCTGTACACCTGACTGCACGCTCCTCCGGTAATACCAGAGACCGCTCCTGTACACCTGACTGCACGCTCCTCCGGTAATACCAGAGACCGCTCCTGTACACCTGACTGCACGCTCCTCCGGTAATACCAGAGACCGCTCCTGTACACCTGACTGCACGCTCCTCCGGTAATACCAGAGACTGCTCCTGTACACCTGACTGCACGCTCCTCCGGTAATACCAGAGACCGCTCCTGTACACCTGACTGCACGCTCCTCCGGTAATACCAGAGACTGCTCCTGTACACCTGACTGCACGCTCCTCCGGCAATACCAGAGACTGCTCCTGTACACCTGACTGCACGCTCCTCCGGTAATACCAGAGACTGCTCCTGTACACCTGACTGCACGCTCCTCCGGCAATACCAGAGACCGCTCCTGTACACCTGACTGCACGCTCCTCCGGTAATACCAGAGACTGCTCCTGTACACCTGACTGCACGCTCCTCCGGCAATACCAGAGACCGCTCCTGTACACCTGACTGCACGCTCCTCCGGCAATACCAGAGACTGCTCCTGTACACCTGACTGCACGCTCCTCCGGTAATACCAGAGACTGCTCCTATACACCTGACTGCACGCTCCTCCGGTAATACCAGAGACCGCTCCTGTACACCTGACTGCACGCTCCTCCGGAAATACCAGAGACTGCTCCTGTACACCTGACTGCACGCTCCTCCGGTAATACCAGAGACCGCTCCTGTACACCTGACTGCACGCTCCTCCGGCAATACCAGAGACTGCTCCTGTACACCTGACTGCACGCTCCTCCGGCAATACCAGAGACTGCTCCTGTACACCTGACTGCACGCTCCTCCGGCAATACCAGAGACCGCTCCTGTACACCTGACTGCACGCTCCTCCGGCAATAGCAGAGACTGCTCCTGTACACCTGACTGCACGCTCCTCCGGTAATAGCAGAGACCGCTCCTGTACTCCTGACTGCACGCTCCTCCGGTAATACCAGAGACTGCTCCTGTACACCTGACTGCACGCTCCTCCGGTAATACCAGAGACCGCTCCTGTACACCTGACTGCACGCTCCTCCGGCAATACCAGAGACTGCTCCTGTACACCTGACTGCACGCTCCTCCGGCAATACCAGAGACTGCTCCTGTACACCTGACTGCACGCTCCTCCGGCAATACCAGAGACCGCTCCTGTACACCTGGCTGCACGCTCCTCCGGCAATACCAGAGACCGCTCCTGTACACCTGACTGCACGCTCCTCCGGCAATACCAGAGACTGCTCCTGTACACCTGACTGCACGCTCCTCCGGCAATACCAGAGACCGCTCCTGTACACCTGACTGCACGCTCCTCCGGCAATAGCAGAGACTGCTCCTGTACACCTGACTGCACGCTCCTCCGGCAATACCAGAGACCGCTCCTGTACACCTGACTGCACGCTCCTCCGGTAATAGCAGAGACCGCTCCTGTACACCTGACTGCACGCTCCTCCGGCAATACCAGAGACCGCTCCTGTACACCTGACTGCACGCTCCTCCGGTAATACCAGAGACTGCTCCTGTACACCTGACTGCACGCTCCTCCGGTAATACCAGAGACCGCTCCTGTACACCTGACTGCACGCTCCTCCGGTAATACCAGAGACTGCTCCTGTACACCTGACTGCACGCTCCTCCGGTAATACCAGAGACTGCTCCTGTACACCTGACTGCACGCTCCTCCGGCAATACCAGAGACCGCTCCTGTACACCTGACTGCACGCTCCTCCGGCAATACCAGAGACTGCTCCTATACACCTGACTGCACGCTCCTCCGGCAATACCAGAGACTGCTCCTGTACACCTGACTGCACGCTCCTCCGGCAATACCAGAGACTGCTCCTGTACACCTGACTGCACGCTCCTCCGGTAATAGCAGAGACTGCTCCTGTACACCTGACTGCACGCTCCTCCGGCAATACCAGAGACTGCTCCTGTACACCTGACTGCACGCTCCTCCGGCAATACCAGAGACTGCTCCTGTACACCTGACTGCACGCTCCTCCGGCAATACCAGAGACTGCTCCTGTACACCTGACTGCACGCTCCTCCGGTAATAGCAGAGACTGCTCCTGTACACCTGACTGCACGCTCCTCCGGCAATACCAGAGACTGCTCCTGTACACCTGACTGCACGCTCCTCCGGTAATAGCAGAGACTGCTCCTGTACACCTGACTGCACGCTCCTCCGGCAATACCAGAGACCGCTCCTGTACACCTGACTGCACGCTCCTCCGGTAATAGCAGAGACCGCTCCTGTACACCTGACTGCACGCTCCTGTACACCTGACTGCACGCTCCTCCAGCAATACCAGAGACTGCTCCTGTACACCTGACTGCACGCTCCTCCGGTAATAGCAGAGACCGCTCCTGTACACCTGACTGCACGCTCCTCCAGCAATACCAGAGACCGCTCCTGTACACCTGACTGCACGCTCCTCCGGTAATACCAGAGACCGCTACTGTACACCTGACTGCACGCTCCTCCGGCAATACCAGAGACTGCTCCTGTACACCTGACTGCACGCTCCTCCGGCAATACCAGAGACCGCTCCTGTACACCTGACTGCACGCTCCTCCGGTAATACCAGAGACTGCTCCTGTACACCTGACTGCACGCTCCTCCGGCAATACCAGAGACCGCTCCTGTACACCTGACTGCACGCTCCTCCGGCAATACCAGAGACCGCTCCTGTACACCTGACTGCACGCTCCTCCGGTAATACCAGAGACCGCTCCTGTACACCTGACTGCACGCTCCTCCGGCAATACCAGAGACCGCTCCTGTACACCTGACTGCACGCTCCTCCGGTAATACCAGAGACTGCTCCTGTACACCTGACTGCACGCTCCTCCGGCAATACCAGAGACTGCTCCTGTACACCTGACTGCACGCTCCTCCGGCAATACCAGAGACTGCTCCTGTACACCTGACTGCACGCTCCTCCGGCCATAGCAGAGACCGCTCCTGTACACCTGACTGCACGCTCCTCCGGCAATACCAGAGACCGCTCCTGTACACCTGACTGCACGCTCCTCCGGTAATACCAGAGACCGCTCCTGTACACCTGACTGCACGCTCCTCCGGTAATACCAGAGACCGCTCCTGTACACCTGACTGCACGCTCCTCCGGTAATAGCAGAGACCGCTCCTGTACACCTGACTGCACGCTCCTCCGGTAATAGCAGAGACCGCTCCTGTACACCTGACTGCACGCTCCTCCGGCAATACCAGAGACTGCTCCTGTACACCTGACTGCACGCTCCTCCGGCAATACCAGAGACTGCTCCTGTACACCTGACTGCACGCTCCTCCGGTAATAGCAGAGACCGCTCCTGTACACCTGACTGCACGCTCCTCCGGTAATAGCAGAGACTGCTCCTGTACACCTGACTGCACGCTCCTCCGGTAATACCAGAGACCGCTCCTGTACACCTGACTGCACGCTCCTCCGGCAATACCAGAGACCGCTCCTGTACACCTGACTGCACGCTCCTCCGGTAATACCAGAGACCGCTCCTGTACACCTGACTGCACGCTCCTCCGGCAATACCAGAGACCGCTCCTGTACACCTGACTGCACGCTCCTCCGGTAATACCAGAGACCGCTCCTGTACACCTGACTGCACGCTCCTCCGGCAATACCAGAGACTGCTCCTGTACACCTGACTGCACGCTCCTCCGGTAATAGCAGAGACTGCTCCTGTACACCTGACTGCACGCTCCTCCGGCAATAGCAGAGACTGCTCCTGTACACCTGACTGCACGCTCCTCCGGCAATACCAGAGACCGCTCCTGTACACCTGGCTGCACGCTCCTCCGGTAATACCAGAGACTGCTCCTGTACACCTGACTGCACGCTCCTCCGGCAATACCAGAGACCGCTCCTGTACACCTGACTGCACGCTCCTCCGGCAATACCAGAGACTGCTCCTGTACACCTGACTGCACGCTCCTCCGGCAATATCAGAGACCGCTCCTGTACACCTGACTGCACGCTCCTCCGGCAATACCAGAGACCGCTCCTGTACACCTGGCTGCACGCTCCTCCGGTAATACCAGAGACTGCTCCTGTACACCTGACTGCACGCTCCTCCGGCAATACCAGAGACTGCTCCTGTACACCTGACTGCACGCTCCTCCGGCAATAGCAGAGACTGCTCCTGTACACCTGACTGCACGCTCCTCCGGCAATACCAGAGACCGCTCCTGTACACCTGACTGCACGCTCCTCCGGTAATACCAGAGACTGCTCCTGTACACCTGGCTGCACGCTCCTCCGGTAATACCAGAGACTGCTCCTGTACACCTGGCTGCACGCTCCTCCGGCAATACCAGAGACCGCTCCTGTACACCTGGCTGCACGCTCCTCCGGTAATACCAGAGACCGCTCCTGTACACCTGACTGCACGCTCCTCCGGCAATACCAGAGACCGCTCCTGTACACCTGACTGCACGCTCCTCCGGTAATACCAGAGACTGCTCCTGTACACCTGGCTGCACGCTCCTCCGGTAATACCAGAGACTGCTCCTGTACACCTGACTGCACGCTCCTCCGGCAATACCAGAGACTGCTCCTGTACACCTGACTGCACGCTCCTCCGGCAATACCAGAGACCGCTCCTGTACACCTGACTGCACGCTCCTCCGGTAATAGCAGAGACCGCTCCTGTACACCTGACTGCACGCTCCTCCGGCAATACCAGAGACCGCTCCTGTACACCTGACTGCACGCTCCTCCGGTAATACCAGAGACTGCTCCTGTACACCTGACTGCACGCTCCTCCGGCAATACCAGAGACCGCTCCTGTACACCTGACTGCACGCTCCTCCGGCCATAGCAGAGACCGCTCCTGTACACCTGACTGCACGCTCCTCCGGTAATACCAGAGACTGCTCCTGTACACCTGACTGCACGCTCCTCCGGCAATACCAGAGACTGCTCCTGTACACCTGACTGCACGCTCCTCCGGCAATACCAGAGACCGCTCCTGTACACCTGACTGCACGCTCCTCCGGTAATAGCAGAGACCGCTCCTGTACACCTGACTGCACGCTCCTGTACACCTGACTGCACGCTCCTCCGGTAATAGCAGAGACTGCTCCTGTACACCTGACTGCACGCTCCTCCGGCAATACCAGAGACCGCTCCTGTACACCTGACTGCACGCTCCTCCGGTAATAGCAGAGACCGCTCCTGTACACCTGACTGCACGCTCCTGTACACCTGACTGCACGCTCCTCCGGTAATAGCAGAGACCGCTCCTGTACACCTGACTGCACGCTCCTCCGGTAATAGCAGAGACCGCTCCTGTACACCTGACTGCACGCTCCTCCGGTAATAGCAGAGACTGCTCCTGTACACCTGACTGCACGCTCCTCCGGTAATAGCAGAGACCGCTCCTGTACACCTGACTGCACGCTCCTCCGGTAATAGCAGAGACTGCTCCTGTACACCTGACTGCACGCTCCTCCGGCCATAGCAGAGACCGCTCCTGTACACCTGACTGCACGCTCCTCCGGTAATAGCAGAGACCGCTCCTGTACACCTGACTGCACGCTCCTCCGGTAATAGCAGAGACTGCTCCTGTACACCTGACTGCACGCTCCTCCGGTAATAGCAGAGACCGCTCCTGTACACCTGACTGCACGCTCCTCCGGCAATACCAGAGACCGCTCCTGTACACCTGACTGCACGCTCCTCCGGTAATACCAGAGACCGCTCCTGTACACCTGACTGCACGCTCCTCCGGCAATACCAGAGACTGCTCCTGTACACCTGACTGCACGCTCCTCCAGCAATACCAGAGACCGCTCCTGTACACCTGACTGCACGCTCCTCCGGTAATACCAGAGACTGCTCCTGTACACCTGACTGCACGCTCCTCCGGCAATACCAGAGACTGCTCCTATACACCTGACTGCACGCTCCTCCGGCAATACCAGAGACCGCTCCTGTACACCTGACTGCACGCTCCTCCGGCAATACCAGAGACCGCTCCTGTACACCTGACTGCACGCTCCTCCGGCAATACCAGAGACTGCTCCTATACACCTGACTGCACGCTCCTCCGGCAATACCAGAGACTGCTCCTGTACACCTGACTGCACGCTCCTCCGGTAATAGCAGAGACCGCTCCTGTACACCTGACTGCACGCTCCTCCGGCCATAGCAGAGACTGCTCCTGTACACCTGACTGCACGCTCCTCCGGTAATACCAGAGACCGCTCCTGTACACCTGACTGCACGCTCCTCCGGCAATAGCAGAGACTGCTCCTGTACACCTGACTGCACGCTCCTCCGGTAATACCAGAGACCGCTCCTGTACACCTGACTGCACGCTCCTCCGGCAATACCAGAGACTGCTCCTGTACACCTGACTGCACGCTCCTCCGGTAATACCAGAGACTGCTCCTGTACACCTGACTGCACGCTCCTCCGGCAATACCAGAGACCGCTCCTGTACACCTGACTGCACGCTCCTCCGGCAATACCAGAGACCGCTCCTGTACACCTGGCTGCACGCTCCTCCGGTAATACCAGAGACTGCTCCTGTACACCTGACTGCACGCTCCTCCGGTAATACCAGAGACCGCTCCTGTACACCTGACTGCACGCTCCTCCGGTAATACCAGAGACCGCTCCTGTACACCTGACTGCACGCTCCTCCGGTAATAGCAGAGACCGCTCCTGTACACCTGACTGCACGCTCCTCCGGCAATACCAGAGACCGCTCCTGTACACCTGACTGCACGCTCCTCCGGTAATACCAGAGACCGCTCCTGTACACCTGACTGCACGCTCCTCCGGTAATACCAGAGACCGCTCCTGTACACCTGACTGCACGCTCCTCCGGTAATACCAGAGTCCGCTCCTGTACACCTGACTGCACGCTCCTCCGGCAATACCAGAGACTGCTCCTGTACACCTGACTGCACGCTCCTCCGGTAATACCAGAGACCGCTCCTGTACACCTGACTGCACGCTCCTCCGGCAATACCAGAGACTACTCCTGTACACCTGACTGCACGCTCCTCCGGTAATACCAGAGACCGCTCCTGTACAACTGACTGCACGCTCCTCCGGCAATACCAGAGACCGCTCCTGTACACCTGACTGCACGCTCCTCCGGCAATACCAGAGACCGCTCCTGTACACCTGGCTGCACGCTCCTCCGGTAATACCAGAGACTGCTCCTGTACACCTGACTGCACGCTCCTCCGGCAATACCAGAGACCGCTCCTGTACACCTGGCTGCACGCTCCTCCGGTAATACCAGAGACCGCTCCTGTACACCTGACTGCACGCTCCTCCGGTGCAGGTCAGGATATCAGGATATGGGTTACTCTCAGACTGCCCGTGTGATATTACTGTACGAGGAAGAGCGTCATAAGACCATGTAACGTACTTCACTCCAGCCAGTTTTGCGCAGTGGTCCCAGTCCAGAGCCCAAACAAAACATGTGATGTAGATGTATGACCACATGACCAGCGGTCACAATACCGACACTGGGATCCCGCCCCCTAACAATCCCGACTAACAGGGACTAGTCCCACTCAGGAGTGTCCATGATACCTATAGAGTGGGAATAGAACGTGTGGCGACCGCAAGGGGCTCCGTTGCGCTCGTCCCACTGCCGGCCATATCAGAGCCGGGATCCTGATGTCGGCTTTGTGACCTGTAACCAACCCCAAAACTCTGATCCGCTTATTGACAATCTCTAGGAACTGAGCACATCCACGGAATTATAAACCTTCAGTCTATGTTTCATTGTACGTACAGTAAGTGTGTGAGTGAGAACAATGTGGATTCAGGGGGAAATTCAGACCTGATCAAAGCGGCAAATATGTTAACAGTTGGGCAAAACCATGTGCAGTGCAGGGGGGGGGGGGGGGGGCAGATGTAACATGTGCAGAGAGAGTTAGATGTGGGTGGGTTATGTTGTTTCTGTGCAGGGTAAATACTGGCTGCTTTATTTTACACTGCAATTTAGATTTCCGAGTTGATTGCTCGCTAGCTACTTTTAGCAGCCGTGCAAACGCATAGTCACCGCCCACGGGGGAGTGTATTTTCGCTTTTCGCAGTGCAGCCGAGCAGGACGAAAAAGTTTTTTGTGCAGTTTCTAAGTAACTCAGGACTTACTCAGCCGCTGCGATCACTTCAGCATGTCCGGTCCCGGAATTGACGTCAGACACCCGCCCTGCAAACGCCTGGACACGCCTGCGTTTTTCCAACCACTCCCAGAAAACTGTCAGTTGACACCCACAAACGCCCTCTTCCTGTCAGTCTCCTTGCGATCTGCTGTGTGAATGGATTCTTCGTTAAATCCATCGACCAGCACCGATCCTCTTTATACTTGTACGACGCGCCTGCGCATTGCGGTGCATACACATTTTTGACGAGTTTTGAGCTGATCGCTTCGCAGCGAAAAACGTCAGCGAGCGATCAACTCGGAATGACCCCCCCCCATGGTTTTTGCCCAACTGCTAACAAATTTGCTGCTGTGATCATCTCAGAATTAGGCCCTCAGTCAGATCCCAGGATGCGGGTGGCAGGGATCCCAGGGATCTGGTGTGGAGGAGTGGGGTACTGTCGCTGTGTGATTAGGGTGTAGGGCTCCTCACACGCCCTCAGGATCATTTCCGCTCATCTCAATGTTGCCTCCACTAGAGCAGTGTTTATCTAGGTTTCCACATGCTGGAAGTATTATTGAGATGAGAATAATTGGGGAGACATCAGTGATAATGGTGATAATGTGGCTACTCAGAAAGTCATACTCTAAGTGCCTCTAACGCCAGCCGGTAATTACTCCCATTTCAGGCCTCTGTCTCCTGGAACTTTATTTGGGAGGAAATCTACGTTGGGCAGCGAGGGAAGAAGGACCGAGATAGTAGAGAGCATCACCCGGGGTCTCCACATGAGATGCCGGAGTAATGGGAGAGGTGCAGGGTGAGCGTGGAGCTTATACTGTATGTACAGGAGCTGTGTACGTCCTGTCAGTGACAGCGCTACTCCCTGCGCAGGTACCGGCACTTTATACTGTATGTATGTACAGGAGCTGTGTATGTCCTGTCAGTGACAGCGCTACTCCCTGCGCAGGTACCGGCACTTTATACTGTATATATGTACAGGAGCTGTGTACGTCCTGTCAGTGACAGCGCTACTCCCTGCGCAGGTACCGGCACTTTATACTGTATGTATGTACAGGAGCTGTGTACATCCTGTCAGTGACAGCGCTACTTCCTGCGCAGGTACCGGCACTTTATACTGTATGTATGTACAGGAGCTGTGTACGTCCTGTCAGTGACAGCGCTACTTCCTGCGCAGGTACCGGCACTTTATACTGTATGTATGTACAGGAGCTGTGTACGTCCTGTCAGTGACAGCGCTACTCCCTGCGCAGGTACCGGCACTTTATACTGTATGTATGTACAGGAGCTGTGTACGTCCCGTCAGTGACAGCGCTACTCCCTGCGCAGGTACCGGCACTTTATACTGTATGTATGTACAGGAGCTGTGTACGTCCTGTCAGTGACATTGCTACTCCCTGCGCAGGTACCGGCACTTTATACTGTATGTATGTACAGGAGCTGTGTACGTCCTGTCAGTGACAGCGCTACTCCCTGCGCAGGTACCGACACTTTATACTGTATGTATGTACAGGAGCTGTGTACGTCCTGTCAGTGACAGCGCTACTCCCTGCGCAGGTACCGGCACTTTATACTGTATGTATGTACAGGAGCTGTGTACGTCCCGTCAGTGACAGCGCTACTCCCTGCGCAGGTACCGGCACTTTATACTGTATGTATGTACAGGAGCTGTGTACGTCCTGTCAGTGACAGCGCTACTCCCTGCGCAGGTACCGGCACTTTATACTGTATGTATGTACAGGAGCTGTGTACGTCCTGTCAGTGACAGCGCTACTCCCTGCGCAGGTACCGGCACTTTATACTGTATGTATGTACAGGAGCTGTGTACGTCCTGTCAGTGACAGTGCTACTCCCTGCGCAGGTACCGGCACTTTATACTGTATGTATGTACAGGAGCTGTGTACGTCCCACCAGTGACAGTGCTACTCCCTGCGCAGGTACCGGCACTTTATACTGTATGTATGTACAGGAGCTGTGTACGTCCTGTCAGTGACAGCGCTACTCCCTGCGCAGGTACCGGCACTTTATACTGTATGTATGTACAGGAGCTGTGTACGTCCTGTCAGTGACAGTGCTACTCCCTGCGCAGGTACCGGCACTTTATACTGTATGCATGTACAGGAGCTGTGTACGTCCCGTCAGTGACAGCGCTACTCCCTGCGCAGGTACCGGCACTTTATACTGTATGTATGTACAGGAGCTGTGTACGTCCTGTCAGTGACAGTGCTACTCCCTGCGCAGGTACCGGCACTTTATACTGTATGCATGTACAGGAGCTGTGTACGTCCCGTCAGTGACAGCGCTACTCCCTGCGCAGGTACCGGCACTTTATACTGTATGTATGTACAGGAGCTGTGTACGTCCTGTCAGTGACAGCGCTACTCCCTGCGCAGGTACCGCCACTTTATACTGTATGTATGTACAGGAGCTGTGTACGTCCCGTCAGTGACAGCGCTATTCCCTGCGCAGGTACCGGCACTTTATACTGTATGTATGTACAGGAGCTGTGTACGTCCTGTCAGTGACAGTGCTACTCCCTGCGCAGGTACCGGCACTTTATACTGTATGTATGTACAGGAGCTGTGTACGTCCTGTCAGTGACATTGCTACTCCCTGCGCAGGTACCGGCACTTTATACTGTATGTATGTACAGGAGCTGTGTACGTCCCGCCAGTGACAGCGCTACTCCCTGCGCAGGTACCGGCACTTTATACTGTATGTATGTACAGGAGCTGTGTACGTCCCGCCAGTGACAGTGCTACTCCCTGCGCAGGTACCGGCACTTTATACTGTATGTATGTACAGGAGCTGTGTACGTCCTGTCAGTGACAGCGCTACTCCCTGCGCAGGTACCGGCACTTTATACTGTATGTATGTACAGGAGCTGTGTACGTCCTGTCAGTGACAGCGCTACTCCCTGCGCAGGTACCGGCACTTTATACTGTATGTATGTACAGGAGCTGTGTACGTCCTGTCAGTGACAGCGCTACTCCCTGCGCAGGTACCGGCACTTTATACTGTATGCATGTACAGGAGCTGTGTACGTCCTGTCAGTGACATTGCTACTCCCTGCGCAGGTACCGGCACTTTATACTGTATACATGTACAGGAGCTGTGTACGTCCCGTCAGTGACAGCGCTACTCCCTGCGCAGGTACCGGCACTTTATACTGTATGTATGTACAGGAGCTGTGTACGTCCTGTCAGTGACAGTGCTACTCCCTGCGCAGGTACCGGCACTTTATACTGTATGCATGTACAGGAGCTGTGTACGTCCCGTCAGTGACAGCGCTACTCCCTGCGCAGGTACCGGCACTTTATACTGTATGTATGTACAGGAGCTGTGTACGTCCTGTCAGTGACAGTGCTACTCCCTGCGCAGGTACCGGCACTTTATACTGTATGTATGTACAGGAGCTGTGTACGTCCTGTCAGTGACAGCGCTACTCCCTGCGCAGGTACCGGCACTTTATACTGTATGTATGTACAGGAGCTGTGTACGTCCTGTCAGTGACAGCGCTATTCCCTGCGCAGGTACCGGCACTTTATACTGTATGTATGTACAGGAGCTGTGTACGTCCTGTCAGTGACAGTGCTACTCCCTGCGCAGGTACCGGCACTTTATACTGTATGTATGTACAGGAGCTGTGTACGTCCTGTCAGTGACAGCGCTACTCCCTGCACAGGTACCGGCACTTTATACTGTATGTATGTACAGGAGCTGTGTACGTCCTGTCAGTGACAGCGCTACTCCCTGCGCAGGTACCGGCACTTTATACTGTATGCATGTACAGGAGCTGTGTACGTCCCGTCAGTGACAGCGCTACTCCCTGCGCAGGTACCGGCACTTTATACTGTATGTATGTACAGGAGCTGTGTACGTCCCGTCAGTGACAGCGCTACTCCCTGCGCAGGTACCGGCACTTTATACTGTATGTATGTACAGGAGCTGTGTACGTCATGTCAGTGACAGCGCTACTTCCTGCGCAGGTACCGGCACTTTATACTGTATACATGTACAGGAGCTGTGTACGTCCTGTCAGTGACAGCGCTACTCCCTGCGCAGGTACCGGCACTTTATACTGTATGTATGTACAGGAGCTGTGTACGTCCTGTCAGTGACAGCGCTACTTCCTGCGCAGGTACCGGCACTTTATACTGTATGTATGTACAGGAGCTGTGTACGTCCTGTCAGTGACAGCGCTACTCCCTGCGCAGGTACCGGCACTTTATACTGTATGTATGTACAGGAGCTGTGTACGTCCTGTCAGTGACAGCGCTACTCCCTGCGCAGGTACCGGCACTTTATACTGTATGTATGTACAGGAGCTGTGTACGTCCCGTCAGTGACAGCGCTACTCCCTGCGCAGGTACCGGCACTTTATACTGTATGTATGTACAGGAGCTGTGTACGTCCTGTCAGTGACAGCGCTACTCCCTGCGCAGGTACCGGCACTTTATACTGTATGTATGTACAGGAGCTGTGTACGTCCCGCCAGTGACAGCGCTACTCCCTGCGCAGGTACCGGCACTTTATACTGTATGTATGTACAGGAGCTGTGTACGTCCCACCAGTGACAGCGCTACTCCCTGCGCAGGTACCGTCACTTTATACTGTATGTATGTACAGGAGCTGTGTACGTCCTGTCAGTGACAGCGCTACTCCCTGCGCAGGTACCGGCACTTTATACTGTATGTATGTACAGGAGCTGTGTACGTCCTGCCAGTGACAGCGCTACTCCCTGCGCAGGTACCGGCACTTTATACTGTATGTATGTACAGGAGCTGTGTACGTCCTGTCAGTGACAGCGCTACTCCCTGCGCAGGTACCGGCACTTTATACTGTATGTATGTACAGGAGCTGTGTACGTCCTGTCAGTGACAGCGCTACTCCCTGCGCAGGTACCGGCACTTTATACTGTATGTATGTACAGGAGCTGTGTACGTCCCGTCAGTGACAGCGCTACTCCCTGCGCAGGTACCGTCACTGTATACTGTATGTATGTACAGGAGCTGTGTACGTCCTGTCAGTGACAGCGCTACTCCCTGCGCAGGTACCGGCACTTTATACTGTATGTATGTACAGGAGCTGTGTACGTCCTGTCAGTGACAGCGCTACTCCCTGCGCAGGTACCGGCACTTTATACTGTATGTATGTACAGGAGCTGTGTACGTCCTGTCAGTGACAGCGCTACTCCCTGCGCAGGTACCGGCACTTTATACTGTATGTATGTACAGGAGCTGTGTACGTCCCATTAGTGACAGCGCTACTCCCTGCGCAGGTACCGGCACTTTATACTGTATGTATGTACAGGAGCTGTGTACGTCCTGTCAGTGACAGCGCTACTCCCTGTGCAGGTACCGGCACTTTATACTGTATGTATGTACAGGAGCTGTGTACGTCCCGTCAGTGACAGCGCTACTCCCTGCGCAGGTACCGGCACTTTATACTGTATGTATGTACAGGAGCTGTGTATGTCCTGTCAGTGACAGCGCTACTCCCTGCGCAGGTACCGGCACTTTATACTGTATGTATGTACAGGAGCTGTGTACGTCCCGTCAGTGACAGCGCTACTCCCTGCGCAGGTACCGGCACTGTATACTGTATGTATGTACAGGAGCTGTGTACGTCCCGTCAGTGACAGTGCTACTCCCTGCGCAGGTACCGGCACTTTATACTGTATGTATGTACAGGAGCTGTGTACGTCCCGTCAGTGACAGCGCTACTCCCTGCGCAGGTACCGGCACTTTATACTGTATGTATGTACAGGAGCTGTGTACGTCCCACCAGTGACAGTGCTACTCCCTGCGCAGGTACCGGCACTTTATACTGTATGTATGTACAGGAGCTGTGTACGTCCTGTCAGTGACAGCGCTACTCCCTGCGCAGGTACCGGCACTTTATACTGTATACATGTACAGGAGCTGTGTACGTCCCGTCAGTGACAGCGCTACTCCCTGCGCAGATACCGGCACTTTATACTGTATGTATGTACAGGAGCTGTGTACGTCCTGTCAGTGACAGCGCTACTCCCTGCGCAGGTACCGGCACTTTATACTGTATGTATGTACAGGAGCTGTGTACGTCCCATTAGTGACAGCGCTACTCCCTGCGCAGGTACCGGCACTTTATACTGTATGTATGTACAGGATCTGTGTACGTCCTGTCAGTGACAGCGCTACTCCCTGCGCAGGTACCGGCACTTTATACTGTATGTATGTACAGGAGCTGTGTACGTCCTGTCAGTGACAGCGCTACTCCCTGCGCAGGTACCGGCACTTTATACTGTATGTATGTACAGGAGCTGTGTACGTCCTGTCAGTGACAGCGCTACTCCCTGCGCAGGTACCGGCACTTTATACTGTATGTATGTACAGGAGCTGTGTACGTCCCGTCAGTGACAGCGCTACTCCCTGCGCAGGCACCGGCACTTTATACTGTATGTATGTACAGGAGCTGTGTATGTCCCGCCAGTGACAGCGCTACTCCCTGCGCAGGTACCGGCACTTAATACTGTATGTACAGGAGCTGTGTACGTCCTGTCAGTGACAGCGCTACTTCCTACGCAGGTACCGGCACTTTATACTGTATGTATGTACAGGAGCTGTGTACGTCCCGTCAGTGACAGCGCTACTCCCTGCGCAGGTACCGGCACTTTATACTGTATGTATGTACAGGAGCTGTGTACGTCCTGTCAGTGACAGCGCTACTCCCTGCGCAGGTACCGGCACTTTATACTGTATGTATGTACAGGAGCTGTGTACGTCCCGCCAGTGACAGTGCTACTCCCTGCGCAGGTACCGGCACTTTATACTGTATGTATGTACAGGAGCTGTGTACGTCCTGTCAGTGACAGCGCTACTCCCTGCGCAGGTACCGGCACTTTATACTGTATGTATGTACAGGAGCTGTGTACGTCCTGTCAGTGACAGCGCTACTCCCTGCGCAGGTACCGGCACTTTATACTGTATGTATGTACAGGAGCTGTGTACGTCCTGTCAGTGACAGCGCTACTCCCTGCGCAGGTACCGGCACTTTATACTGTATGTATGTACAGGAGCTGTGTACGTCCTGCCAGTGACAGCGCTACTCCCTGCGCAGGTACCGGCACTTTATACTGTATGTATGTACAGGAGCTGTGTACGTCCTGTCAGTGACAGCGCTACTCCCTGCGCAGGTACCGGCACTTTATACTGTATGTATGTACAGGAGCTGTGTACGTCCTGTCAGTGACAGCGCTACTCCCTGCGCAGGTACCGGCACTTTATACTGTATGTATGTACAGGAGCTGTGTACGTCCCGTCAGTGACAGCGCTACTCCCTGCGCAGGTACCGTCACTGTATACTGTATGTATGTACAGGAGCTGGGTACGTCCCATTAGTGACAGCGCTACTCCCTGCGCAGGTACCGGCACTTTATACAGTGTGTATGTACAGGAGCTGTGTACGTCCTGTCAGTGACAGCGCTACTCCCTGCGCAGGTACCGGCACTTTATACTGTATGTATGTACAGGAGCTGTGTACGTCCGGTCAGTGACAGCGCTACTCCCTGCGCAGGTACCGGCACTTTATACTGTATGTATGTACAGGAGCTGTGTACGTCCGGTCAGTGACAGTGCTACTCCCTGCGCAGGTACCGGCACTTTATACTGTATGTATGTACAGGAGCTGTGTACGTCCTGTCAGTGACAGCGCTACTCCCTGCGCAGGTACCGGCACTTTATACTGTATGTATGTACAGGAGCTGTGTACGTCCCGTCAGTGACAGCGCTACTCCCTGCGCAGGTACCGGCACTTTATACTGTATGTATGTACAGGAGCTGTGTACGTCCTGTCAGTGACAGCGCTACTCCCTGCGCAGATACCGGCACTTTATACTGTATGTATGTACAGGAGCTGTGTACATCCTGGTAGTGACAGCGCTACTCCCTGCGCAGGTACCGGCACTTTATACTGTATGTATGTACAGGAGCTGTGTACGTCCTGTCAGTGACAGCGCTACTCCCTGCGCAGGTACCGTCACTTTATACTGTATGTATGTACAGGAGCTGTGTACGTCCTGTCAGTGACAGCGCTACTCCCTGCGCAGGTACCGGCACTTTATACTGTATACATGTACAGGAGCTGTGTACGTCCCGTCAGTGACAGCGCTACTCCCTGCGCAGGTACCGGCACTTTATACAGTGTGTATGTACAGGAGCTGTGTACGTCCTGTCAGTGACAGCGCTACTCCCTGCGCAGGTACCGGCACTTTATACTGTATGTATGTACAGGAGCTGTGTACGTCCGGTCAGTGACAGCGCTACTCCCTGCGCAGGTACCGGCACTTTATACTGTATGTATGTACAGGAGCTGTGTACGTCCGGTCAGTGACAGTGCTACTCCCTGCGCAGGTACCGGCACTTTATACTGTATGTATGTACAGGAGCTGTGTACGTCCTGTCAGTGACAGCGCTACTCCCTGCGCAGGTACCGGCACTTTATACTGTATGTATGTACAGGAGCTGTGTACGTCCCGTCAGTGACAGCGCTACTCCCTGCGCAGGTACCGGCACTTTATACTGTATGTATGTACAGGAGCTGTGTACGTCCTGTCAGTGACAGCGCTACTCCCTGCGCAGATACCGGCACTTTATACTGTATGTATGTACAGGAGCTGTGTACATCCTGGTAGTGACAGCGCTACTCCCTGCGCAGGTACCGGCACTTTATACTGTATGTATGTACAGGAGCTGTGTACGTCCTGTCAGTGACAGCGCTACTCCCTGCGCAGGTACCGTCACTTTATACTGTATGTATGTACAGGAGCTGTGTACGTCCTGTCAGTGACAGCGCTACTCCCTGCGCAGGTACCGGCACTTTATACTGTATACATGTACAGGAGCTGTGTACGTCCTGTCAGTGACAGCGCTACTCCCTGCGCAGGTACCGGCACTTTATACTGTATGTATGTACAGGAGCTGTGTACGTCCTGTCAGTGACAGCGCTACTCCCTGCGCAGGTACCGGCACTTTATACTGTATGTATGTACAGGAGCTGTGTACGTCCCGTCAGTGACAGCGCTACTCCCTGCGCAGGTACCGGCACTTTATACTGTATGTATGTACAGGAGCTGTGTACGTCCTGTCAGTGACAGCGCTACTCCCTGCGCTGGTACCGGCACTTTATACTGTATGTATGTACAGGAGCTGTGTACGTCCTGTCAGTGACAGCGCTACTCCCTGCGCAGGTACCGGCACTTTATACTGTATGTATGTACAGGAGCTGTGTACATCCTGTCAGTGACAGCGCTACTCCCTGCGCAGGTACCGGCACTTTATACTGTATGTATGTACAGGAGCTGTGTACGTCCCGTCAGTGACAGCGCTATTCCCTGCGCAGGTACCGGCACTTTATACTGTATGTATGTACAGGAGCTGTGTACGTCCTGTCAGTGACAGCGCTACTCCCTGCGCAGGTACCGGCACTTTATACTGTATGTATGTACAGGAGCTGTGTACGTCCCACCAGTGACAGCGCTACTCCCTGTGCAGGTACCGGCACTTTATACTGTATGTATGTACAGGAGCTGTGTACGTCCCGTCAGTGACAGCGCTACTCCCTGCGCAGGTACCGGCACTTTATACTGTATGTATGTACAGGAGCTGTGTACGTCCCGTCAGTGACAGCGCTACTCCCTGCGCAGGTACCGGCACTTTATACTGTATGTATGTACAGGAGCTGTGTACGTCCTGTCAGTGACAGCGCTACTCCCTGCGCAGGTACCGGCACTTTATACTGTATGTATGTACAGGAGCTGTGTACGTCCTGTCAGTGACAGCGCTACTCCCTGCGCAGGTACCGGCACTTTATACTGTATGTATGTACAGGAGCTGTGTACGTCCTGTCAGTGACAGCGCTACTCCCTGCGCAGGTACCGGCACTTTATACTGTATGTATGTATAGGAGCTGTGTACGTCCCGTCAGTGACAGCGCTACTCCCTGCGCAGGTACCGGCACTTTATACTGTATGTATGTACAGGAGCTGTGTACGTCCTGTCAGTGACAGCGCTACTCCCTGCGCAGGTACCGGCACTTTATACTGTATGTATGTACAGGAGCTGTGTATGTCCCGCCAGTGACCGCGCTACTCCCTGCGCAGGTACCGGCACTTTATACTGTATGTATGTGTACAGGAGCTGTGTATGTCCCGCCAGTGACCGCGCTACTCCCTGCGCAGGTACCGGCACTTTATACTGTATGAATGTACAGGAGCTGTGTACGTCCTGTCAGTGACAGCGCTACTTCCTGCGCAGGTACCGGCACTTTATACTGTATGTATGTGTACAGGAGCTGTGTATGTCCCGCCAGTGACCGCGCTACTCCCTGCGCAGGTACCGGCACTTTATACTGTATACATGTACAGGAGCTGTGTACGTCCGCCAGTGACAGCGCTACACCCTGCGCAGGTACCGGCACTTTATACTGTATGTATGTACAGGAGCTGTGTACGTCCTGTCAGTGACAGCGCTACTTCCTGCGCAGGTACCGGCACTTTATACTGTATGTATGTACAGGAGCTGTGTACGTCCTGCCAGTGACAGCGCTACTTCCTGCGCAGGTACCGGCACTTTATACTGTATGTATGTACAGGAGCTGTGTACGTCCCGTCAGTGACAGCGCTACTCCCTGCGCATGTTCCGGCACTTTATACTATATGTATGTACAGGAGCTGTGTACGTCCTGTCAGTGACAGCGCTACTCCCTGCGCAGGTACCGACACTTTATACTGTATGCATGTACAGGAGCTGTGTACGTCCTGTCAGTGACAGCGCTACTTCCTGCGCAGGTACCGGCACTTTATACTATATGTATGTACAGGAGCTGTGTATGTCCCGCCAGTGACCGCGCTACTCCCTGCGCAGGTACCGGCACTTTATACTGTATGTATGTGTACAGGAGCTGTGTATGTCCCGCCAGTGACCGCGCTACTCCCTGCGCAGGTACCGGCACTTTATACTGTATACATGTACAGGAGCTGTGTACGTCCCGTCAGTGACAGCGCTACTCCCTGCGCAGGTTCCGGCACTTTATACTGTATGTATGTACAGGAGCTGTGTACGTCCCGCCAGTGACAGTGCTTCTTCCTGCGCAGGTACCGGCACTTTATACTGTATGTATGTACAGGAGCTGTGTACGTCCTGTCAGTGACAGCGCTACTCCCTGCGCAGGTACCGGCACTTTATACTGTATGTATGTACAGGAGCTGTGTACGTCCTGTCAGTGACAGCGCTACTCCCTGCGCAGGTTCCGGCACTTTATACTGTATGTATGTACAGGAGCTGTGTACGTCCCGCCAGTGACAGTGCTTCTTCCTGCGCAGGTACCGGCACTTTATACTGTATGTATGTACAGGAGCTGTGTACGTCCTGTCAGTGACAGCGCTACTCCCTGCGCAGGTACCGGCACTTTATACTGTATGTATGTACAGGAGCTGTGTACGTCCTGTCAGTGACAGCGCTACTTCCTGCGCAGGTACCGGCACTTTATACTGTATGTATGTACAGGAGCTGTGTACGTCCTGCCAGTGACAGCGCTACTCCCTGCGCAGGTACCGGCACTTTATACTGTATGTATGTACAGGAGCTGTGTACGTCCTGTCAGTGACATCGCTACTCCCTGCGCAGGTACCGGCACTTTATACTGTATGTATGTACAGGAGCTGTGTACGTCCCGCCAGTGACATCGCTACTCCCTGCGCAGGTACCGGCACTTTATACTGTATGTATGTACAGGAGCTGTGTACGTCCCGTCAGTGACAGCGCTACTCCCTGCGCAGGTACCGGCACTTTATACTGTATGTATGTACAGGAGCTGTGTACGTCCCGCCAGTGACAGCGCTACTCCCTGCGCAGGTACCGGCACTTTATACTGTATGTATGTACAGGAGCTGTGTATGTCCTGTCAGTGACATCGCTACTCCCTGCGCAGGTACCGGCACTTTATACTGTATGTATGTACAGGAGCTGTGTACGTCCAGTCAGTGACAGCGCTACTCCCTGCGCAGGTACCGGCACTTTATACTGTATGCGTGTACAGGAGCTGTGTACGTCCTGTCAGTGACAGCGCTACTCCCTGCGCAGGTACCGGCACTTTATACTTTATGTATGTACAGGAGCTGTGTACGTCCGCCAGTGACAGCGCTACTCCCTGCGCAGGTACCGGCACTTTATACTGTATGTATGTACAGGAGCTGTGTACGTCCCCCCAGTGACATCGCTACTCCCTGCGCAGGTACCGGCACTTTATACTGTATGTATGTACAGGAGCTGTGTACGTCCTGCCAGTGACAGCGCTACTCCCTGCGCAGATACCGGCACTTTATACTGTATGTATGTACAGGAGCTGTGTACGTCCTGTCAGTGACAGCGCTACTCCCTGCGCAGGTACCGTCACTGTATACTGTATGTATGTACAGGAGCTGTGTACGTCCCGTCAGAGACAGCGCTACTCCCTGCGCAGGTACCGTCACTTTATATTGTATGTATGTACAGGAGCTGTGTACGTCCCCCCAGTGACATCGCTACTCCCTGCGCAGGTACCGGCACTTTATACTGTATGTATGTACAGGAGCTGTGTACGTCCTGCCAGTGACAGCGCTACTCCCTGCGCAGGTACCGGCACTTTATACTGTATACATGTACAGGAGCTGTGTATGTCCTGTCAGTGACAGCGCTACTCCCTGCGCAGGTACCGGCACTTTATACTGTATGTATGTACAGGAGCTGTGTACGTCCTGTCAGTGACAGCGCTACTCCCTGCGCAGGTACCGGCACTTTATACTGTATGTATGTACAGGAACTGTGTACGTCCTGTCAGTGACAGCGCTACTCCCTGCGCAGGTACCGGCACTTTATACTGTATGTATGTACAGGAGCTGTGTACGTCCTGTCAGTGACAGCGCTACTCCCTGCGCAGATACCGGCACTTTATACTGTATGTATGTACAGGAGCTGTGTACGTCCCGTCAGTGACAGCGCTACTCCCTGCGCAGGTACCGGCACTTTATACTGTATGTATGTACAGGAGCTGTGTATGTCCTGTCAGTGACAGCGCTACTCCCTGCGCAGGTACCGGCACTTTATACTGTATGAATGTACAGGAGCTGTGTACGTCCCGTCAGTGACAGCGCTACTCCCTGCGCAGGTACCGGCACTTTATACTGTATGTATGTACAGGAGCTGTGTACGTCCTGTCAGTGACAGCGCTACTCCCTGCGCAGGTACCGGCACTTTATACTGTATACATGTACAGGAGCTGTGTACGTCCTGTCAGTGACAGCGCTACTCCCTGCGCAGGTACCGGCACTTTATACTGTATGTATGTACAGGAGCTGTGTACGTCCCGTCAGTGACAGCGCTACTCCCTGCGCAGGTACCGGCACTTTATACTGTATGTATGTACAGGAGCTGTGTACGTCCTGTCAGTGACAGCGCTACTCCCTGCGCAGGTACCGGCACTTTATACTGTATGTATGTACAGGAGCTGTGTACGTCCGCCAGTGACAGCGCTACTCCCTGCGCAGGTACCGGCACTTTATACTGTATGTATGTACAGGAGCTGTGTACATCCTGGTAGTGACAGCGCTACTCCCTGCGCAGGTACCGGCACTTTATACTGTATGTATGTACAGGAGCTGTGTACGTCCTGTCAGTGACAGCGCTACTCCCTGCGCAGGTACCGGCACTTTATACTGTATGTGTGTACAGGAGCTGTGTACGTCCTGTCAGTGACAGCGCTACTCCCTGCGCAGGTACCAGCACTTTATACTGTATGCATGTACAGGAGCTGTGTACGTCCTGTCAGTGACAGCGCTACTCCCTGCGCAGGTACCGGCACTTTATACTGTATGTATGTACAGGAGCTGTGTACGTCCTGTCAGTGACAGCGCTACTCCCTGCGCAGGTACCGGCACTTTATACTGTATGTATGTACAGGAGCTGTGTACGTCCCGTCAGTGACAGCGCTACTCCCTGCGCAGGCACCGGCACTTTATACTGTATGTATGTACAGGAGCTGTGTATGTCCCGCCAGTGACAGCGCTACTCCCTGCGCAGGTACCGGCACTTAATACTGTATGTACAGGAGCTGTGTACGTCCTGTCAGTGACAGCGCTACTTCCTGCGCAGGTACCGGCACTTTATACTGTATGTATGTACAGGAGCTGTGTACGTCCCGTCAGTGACAGCGCTACTCCCTGCGCAGGTACCGGCACTTTATACTGTATGTATGTACAGGAGCTGTGTACGTCCTGTCAGTGACAGCGCTACTCCCTGCGCAGGTACCGGCACTTTATACTGTATGTATGTACAGGAGCTGTGTACGTCCCGCCAGTGACAGCGCTACTCCCTGCGCAGGTACCGGCACTTTATACTGTATGTATGTACAGGAGCTGTGTACGTCCTGTCAGTGACAGCGCTACTCCCTGCGCAGGTACCGGCACTTTATACTGTATGTATGTACAGGAGCTGTGTACGTCCTGCCAGTGACAGCGCTACTCCCTGCGCAGGTACCGGCACTTTATACTGTATGTATGTACAGGAGCTGTGTACGTCCCGTCAGTGACAGCGCTACTCCCTGCGCAGGTACCGTCACTGTATACTGTATGTATGTACAGGAGCTGGGTACGTCCCATTAGTGACAGCGCTACTCCCTGCGCAGGTACCGGCACTTTATACAGTGTGTATGTACAGGAGCTGTGTACGTCCTGTCAGTGACAGCGCTACTCCCTGCGCAGGTACCGGCACTTTATACTGTATGTATGTACAGGAGCTGTGTACGTCCGGTCAGTGACAGCGCTACTCCCTGCGCAGGTACCGGCACTTTATACTGTATGTATGTACAGGAGCTGTGTACGTCCGGTCAGTGACAGTGCTACTCCCTGCGCAGGTACCGGCACTTTATACTGTATGTATGTACAGGAGCTGTGTACGTCCTGTCAGTGACAGCGCTACTCCCTGCGCAGGTACCGGCACTTTATACTGTATGTATGTATGTACAGGAGCTGTGTACGTCCCGTCAGTGACAGCGCTACTCCCTGCGCAGGTACCGGCACTTTATACTGTATGTATGTACAGGAGCTGTGTACGTCCTGTCAGTGACAGCGCTACTCCCTGCGCAGATACCGGCACTTTATACTGTATGTATGTACAGGAGCTGTGTACATCCTGGTAGTGACAGCGCTACTCCCTGCGCAGGTACCGGCACTTTATACTGTATGTATGTACAGGAGCTGTGTACGTCCTGTCAGTGACAGCGCTACTCCCTGCGCAGGTACCGGCACTTTATACTGTATGTATGTACAGGAGCTGTGTACGTCCTGTCAGTGACAGCGCTACTCCCTGCGCAGGTACCGGCACTTTATACTGTATGTATGTACAGGAGCTGTGTACGTCCCGTCAGTGACAGCGCTACTCCCTGCGCAGGTACCGGCACTTTATACTGTATGTATGCACAGGAGCTGTGTACGTCCTGTCAGTGACAGCGCTACTCCCTGCGCTGGTACCGGCACTTTATACTGTATGTATGTACAGGAGCTGTGTACGTCCTGTCAGTGACAGCGCTACTCCCTGCGCAGGTACCGGCACTTTATACTGTATGTATGTACAGGAGCTGTGTACATCCTGTCAGTGACAGCGCTACTCCCTGCGCAGGTACCGGCACTTTATACTGTATGTATGTACAGGAGCTGTGTACGTCCCGTCAGTGACAGCGCTATTCCCTGCGCAGGTACCGGCACTTTATACTGTATGTATGTACAGGAGCTGTGTACATCCTGTCAGTGACAGCGCTACTCCCTGCGCAGGTACCGGCACTTTATACTGTATGTATGTACAGGAGCTGTGTACGTCCTGTCAGTGACAGCGCTACTCCCTGCGCAGGTACCGGCACTTTATACTGTATGTATGTATAGGAGCTGTGTACGTCCCGTCAGTGACAGCGCTACTCCCTGCGCAGGTACCGGCACTTTATACTGTATGTATGTACAGGAGCTGTGTACGTCCTGTCAGTGACAGCGCTACTCCCTGCGCAGGTACCGGCACTTTATACTGTATGTATGTATAGGAGCTGTGTACGTCCCGTCAGTGACAGCGCTACTCCCTGCGCAGGTACCGGCACTTTATACTGTATGTATGTACAGGAGCTGTGTACGTCCTGTCAGTGACAGCGATACTCCCTGCGCAGGTACCGGCACTTTATACTGTATGTATGTACAGGAGCTGTGTATGTCCCGCCAGTGACCGCGCTACTCCCTGCGCAGGTACCGGCACTTTATACTGTATGTATGTACAGGAGCTGTGTATGTCCCGCCAGTGACCGCGCTACTCCCTGCGCAGGTACCGGCACTTTATACTGTATGAATGTACAGGAGCTGTGTACGTCCTGTCAGTGACAGCGCTACTTCCTGCGCAGGTACCGGCACTTTATACTGTATGTATGTGCACAGGAGCTGTGTATGTCCCGCCAGTGACCGCGCTACTCCCTGCGCAGGTACCGGCACTTTATACTGTATACATGTACAGGAGCTGTGTACGTCCGCCAGTGACAGCGCTACACCCTGCGCAGGTACCGGCACTTTATACTGTATGTATGTACAGGAGCTGTGTACGTCCTGTCAGTGACAGCGCTACTTCCTGCGCAGGTACCGGCACTTTATACTGTATGTATGTATAGGAGCTGTGTACGTCCCGTCAGTGACAGCGTACTCCCTGCGCAGGTACCGGCACTTTATACTGTATGTATGTACAGGAGCTGTGTACGTCCCGTCAGTGACAGCGCTACTCCCTGCGCAGGTACCGGCACTTTATACTGTATGTATGTACAGGAGCTGTGTACGTCCAGTCAGTGACAGCGCTACTCCCTGCGCAGGTACCGGCACTTTATACTGTATGTATGTACAGGAGCTGTGTACGTCCCGCCAGTGACATCGCTACTCCCTGCGCAGGTACCGGCACTTTATACTGTATGTATGTACAGGAGCTGTGTACGTCCTGTCAGTGACAGCGCTACTCCCTGCGCAGGTACCGGCACTTTATACTGTATGTATGTACAGGAGCTGTGTACGTCCCCCCAGTGACAGCGCTACTCCCTGCGCAGGTACCGGCACTTTATACTGTATGCATGTACAGGAGCTGTGTACGTCCTGTCAGTGACAGCGCTACTCCCTGCGCAGGTACCGGCACTTTATACTGTATGTATGTACAGGAGCTGTGTACGTCCTGCCAGTGACAGCGCTACTCCCTGCGCAGGTACCGGCACTTTATACTGTATGTATGTACAGGAGCTGTGTACGTCCGCCAGTGACAGCGCTACTCCCTGCGCAGGTACCGGCACTTTATACTTTATGTATGTACAGGAGCTGTGTACGTCCGCCAGTGACAGCGCTACTCCCTGCGCAGGTACCGGCACTTTATACTGTATGTATGTACAGGAGCTGTGTACGTCCTGCCAGTGACAGCGCTACTCCCTGCGCAGGTACCGGCACTTTATACTGTATACATGTACAGGAGCTGTGTATGTCCTGTCAGTGACAGCGCTACTCCCTGCGCAGGTACCGGCACTTTATACTGTATGTATGTACAGGAGCTGTGTACGTCATGTCAGTGACAGCGCTACTCCCTGCGCAGATACCGGCACTTTATACTGTATGTATGTACAGGAGCTGTGTACGTCCTGTCAGTGACAGCGCTACTCCCTGCGCAGGTACCGGCACTTTATACTGTATGTATGTACAGGAGCTGTGTACGTCCTGTCAGTGACAGCGCTACTCCCTGCGCAGGTACCGGCACTTTATACTGTATGTATGTACAGGAGCTGTGTACGTCCTGTCAGTGACAGCGCTACTCCCTGCGCAGATACCGGCACTTTATACTGTATGTATGTACAGGAGCTGTGTACGTCCCGTCAGTGACAGCGCTACTCCCTGCGCAGGTACCGGCACTTTATACTGTATGTATGTACAGGAGCTGTGTATGTCCTGTCAGTGACAGCGCTACTCCCTGCGCAGGTACCGGCACTTTATACTGTATGAATGTACAGGAGCTGTGTACGTCCCGTCAGTGACAGCGCTACTCCCTGCGCAGGTACCGGCACTTTATACTGTATGTATGTACAGGAGCTGTGTACGTCCTGTCAGTGACAGCGCTACTCCCTGCGCAGGTACCGGCACTTTATACTGTATACATGTACAGGAGCTGTGTACGTCCTGTCAGTGACAGCGCTACTCCCTGCGCAGGTACCGGCACTTTATACTGTATGTATGTACAGGAGCTGTGTACGTCCAGTCAGTGACAGCGCTACTCCCTGCGCAGGTACCGGCACTTTATACTGTATGTATGTACAGGAGCTGTGTACATCCTGGTAGTGACAGCGCTACTCCCTGCGCAGGTACCGGCACTTTATACTGTATGTATGTACAGGAGCTGTGTACGTCCTGTCAGTGACAGCGCTACTCCCTGCGCAGGTACCGGCACTTTATACTGTATGTGTGTACAGGAGCTGTGTACGTCCTGTCAGTGACAGCGCTACTCCCTGCGCAGGTACCGGCACTTTATACTGTATGTATGTACAGGAGCTGTGTACGTCCTGTCAGTGACAGCGCTACTTCCTGCGCAGGTACCGGCACTTTATACTGTATGTATGTACAGGAGCTGTGTACGTCCTGCCAGTGACAGCGCTACTCCCTGCGCAGGTACCGGCACTTTATACTGTATGTATGTACAGGAGCTGTGTACGTCCCACCAGTGACAGCGCTACTCCCTGCGCAGGTACCGGCACTTTATACTGTATGTATGTACAGGAGCTGTGTACGTCCAGTCAGTGACAGCGCTACTCCCTGCGCAGGTACCGGCACTTTATACTGTATGTATGTACAGGAGCTGTGTACGTCCTGTCAGTGACAGCGCTACTCCCTGCGCAGGTACCGGCACTTTATACTGTATGCGTGTACAGGAGCTGTGTACGTCCTGTCAGTGACAGCGCTACTCCCTGCGCAGGTACCGGCACTTTATACTTTATGTATGTACAGGAGCTGTGTACGTCCTGTCAGTGACAGCGCTACTCCCTGCGCAGGTACCGGCACTTTATACTGTATACATGTACAGGAGCTGTGTATGTCCTGTCAGTGACAGCGCTACTCCCTGCGCAGGTACCGGCACTTTATACTGTATGTATGTACAGGAGCTGTGTACGTCCCACCAGTGACAGCGCTACTCCCTGCGCAGGTACCGGCACTTTATACTGTATGTATGTACAGGAGCTGTGTACGTCCTGTCAGTGACAGCGCTACTCCCTGCGCAGGTACCGGCACTTTATACTGTATACATGTACAGGAGCTGTGTATGTCCTGTCAGTGACAGCGCTACTCCCTGCGCAGGTACCGGCACTTTATACTGTATGTATGTACAGGAGCTGTGTACGTCATGTCAGTGACAGCGCTACTCCCTGCGCAGATACCGGCACTTTATACTGTATGTATGTACAGGAGCTGTGTACGTCCGCCAGTGACAGCGCTACTCCCTGCGCAGGTACCGGCACTTTATACTGTATACATGTACAGGAGCTGTGTATGTCCTGTCAGTGACAGCACTACTCCCTGCGCAGGTACCGGCACTTTATACTGTATGTATGTACAGGAGCTGTGTACGTCATGTCAGTGACAGCGCTACTCCCTGCGCAGATACCGGCACTTTATACTGTATGTATGTACAGGAGCTGTGTACGTCCTGTCAGTGACAGCGCTACTCCCTGCGCAGGTACCGGCACTTTATACTGTATGTATGTACAGGAGCTGTGTACGTCCTGTCAGTGACAGCGCTACTCCCTGCGCAGGTACCGGCACTTTATACTGTATGTATGTACAGGAGCTGTGTACGTCCTGTCAGTGACAGCGCTACTCCCTGCGCAGATACCGGCACTTTATACTGTATGTATGTACAGGAGCTGTGTACGTCCGCCAGTGACAGCGCTACTCCCTGCGCAGGTACCGGCACTTTATACTGTATACATGTACAGGAGCTGTGTATGTCCTGTCAGTGACAGCGCTACTCCCTGCGCAGGTACCGGCACTTTATACTGTATGTATGTACAGGAGCTGTGTACGTCATGTCAGTGACAGCGCTACTCCCTGCGCAGATACCGGCACTTTATACTGTATGTATGTACAGGAGCTGTGTACGTCCTGTCAGTGACAGCGCTACTCCCTGCGCAGGTACCGGCACTTTATACTGTATGTATGTACAGGAGCTGTGTACGTCCTGTCAGTGACAGCGCTACTCCCTGCGCAGATACCGGCACTTTATACTGTATGTATGTACAGGAGCTGTGTACGTCCTGTCAGTGACAGCGCTACTCCCTGCGCAGATACCGGCACTTTATACTGTATGTATGTACAGGAGCTGTGTACGTCCGCCAGTGACAGCGCTACTCCCTGCGCAGGTACCGGCACTTTATACTGTATACATGTACAGGAGCTGTGTATGTCCTGTCAGTGACAGCGCTACTCCCTGCGCAGGTACCGGCACTTTATACTGTATGTATGTACAGGAGCTGTGTACGTCATGTCAGTGACAGCGCTACTCCCTGCGCAGATACCGGCACTTTATACTGTATGTATGTACAGGAGCTGTGTACGTCCCGTCAGTGACAGCGCTACTCCCTGCGCAGGTACCTGCACTTTATACTGTATGTATGTACAGGAGCTGTGTATGTCCTGTCAGTGACAGCGCTACTCCCTGCGCAGGTACCGGCACTTTATACTGTATGAATGTACAGGAGCTGTGTACGTCCCGTCAGTGACAGCGCTACTCCCTGCGCAGGTACCGGCACTTTATACTGTATGTATGTACAGGAGCTGTGTACGTCCTGTCAGTGACAGCGCTACTCCCTGCGCAGGTACCGGCACTTTATACTGTATACATGTACAGGAGCTGTGTACGTCCTGTCAGTGACAGCGCTACTCCCTGCGCAGGTACCGGCACTTTATACTGTATGTATGTACAGGAGCTGTGTACGTCCCGTCAGTGACAGCGCTACTCCCTGCGCAGGTACCGGCACTTTATACTGTATGTATGTACAGGAGCTGTGTACGTCCTGTCAGTGACAGCGCTACTCCCTGCGCAGGTACCGGCACTTTATACTGTATGTATGTACAGGAGCTGTGTACGTCCGCCAGTGACAGCGCTACTCCCTGCGCAGGTACCGGCACTTTATACTGTATGTATGTACAGGAGCTGTGTACGTCCTGTCAGTGACAGCGCTACTCCCTGCGCAGGTACCGGCACTTTATACTGTATGTGTGTACAGGAGCTGTGTACGTCCTGTCAGTGACAGCGCTACTCCCTGCGCAGGTACCAGCACTTTATACTGTATGCATGTACAGGAGCTGTGTACGTCCTGTCAGTGACAGCGCTACTCCCTGCGCAGGTACCGGCACTTTATACTGTATGTATGTACAGGAGCTGTGTACGTCCCGCCAGTGACATCGCTACTCCCTGCGCAGGTACCGTCACTTTATACTGTATGTATGTACAGGAGCTGTGTACGTCCTGTCAGTGACAGCGCTACTCCCTGCGCAGGTACCGGCACTTTATACTGTATACATGTACAGGAGCTGTGTACGTCCTGTCAGTGACAGCGCTACTCCCTGCGCAGGTACCGGCACTTTATACTGTATGTATGTATAGGAGCTGCGTACGTCCTGTCAGTGACAGCGCTACTCCCTGCGCAGGTACCGGCACTTTATACTGTATGTATGTACAGGAGCTGTGTACGTCCTGTCAGTGACAGTGCTACTCCCTGCGCAGGTACCGGCACTTTATACTGTATGTATGTACAGGAGCTGTGTACGTCCCGCCAGTGACAGCGCTACTCCCTGCGCAGGTACCGGCACTTTATACTGTATGTATGTACAGGAGCTGTGTACGTCCTGTCAGTGACAGCGCTACTCCCTGCGCAGGTACCGGCACTTTATACTGTATGTATGTACAGGAGCTGTGTACGTCCGCCAGTGACAGCGCTACTCCCTGCGCAGGTACCGGCACTTTATACTGTATGTATGTACAGGAGCTGTGTACGTCCTGTCAGTGACAGCGCTACTCCCTGCGCAGGTACCGGCACTTTATACTGTATGTGTGTACAGGAGCTGTGTACGTCCTGTCAGTGACAGCGCTACTCCCTGCGCAGGTACCAGCACTTTATACTGTATGCATGTACAGGAGCTGTGTACGTCCTGTCAGTGACAGCGCTACTCCCTGCGCAGGTACCGGCACTTTATACTGTATGTATGTACAGGAGCTGTGTACGTCCCGCCAGTGACATCGCTACTCCCTGCGCAGGTACCGTCACTTTATACTGTATGTATGTACAGGAGCTGTGTACGTCCTGTCAGTGACAGCGCTACTCCCTGCGCAGGTACCGGCACTTTATACTGTATACATGTACAGGAGCTGTGTACGTCCTGTCAGTGACAGCGCTACTCCCTGCGCAGGTACCGGCACTTTATACTGTATGTATGTATAGGAGCTGCGTACGTCCTGTCAGTGACAGCGCTACTCCCTGCGCAGGTACCGGCACTTTATACTGTATGTATGTACAGGAGCTGTGTACGTCCTGTCAGTGACAGTGCTACTCCCTGCGCAGGTACCGGCACTTTATACTGTATGTATGTACAGGAGCTGTGTACGTCCCGCCAGTGACAGCGCTACTCCCTGCGCAGGTACCGGCACTTTATACTGTATGTATGTACAGGAGCTGTGTACGTCCTGTCAGTGACAACGCTACACCCTGCGCAGGTACCGGCACTTTATACTGTATGTACAGGAGCTGTGTACGTCCCACCAGTGACAGCGCTACTCCCTGCGCAGGTACCGGCACTTTATACTGTATGTATGTACAGGAGCTGTGTACGTCCTGTCAGTGACAGCGCTACTCCCTGCGCAGGTACCGGCACTTTATACTGTATGTATGTACAGGAGCTGTGTACGTCCCGCCAGTGACAGCGCTACTCCCTGCGCAGGTACCGGCACTTTATACTGTATGTATGTACAGGAGCTGTGTACGTCCTGCCAGTGACAGCGCTACTCCCTGCGCAGGTACCGGCACTTTATACTGTATGTATGTACAGGAGCTGTGTACATCCTGGTAGTGACAGCGCTACTCCCTGCGCAGGTACCGGCACTTTATACTGTATGTATGTACAGGAGCTGTGTATGTCCTGTCAGTGACAGCGCTACTCCCTGCGCAGGTACCGGCACTTTATACTGTATGTATGTACAGGAGCTGTGTACGTCCTGCCAGTGACAGCGCTACTCCCTGCGCAGGTACCGGCACTTTATACTGTATGTATGTACAGGAGCTGTGTACGTCCTGTCAGTGACAGCGCTACTCCCTGCGCAGGTACCGGCACTTTATACTGTATGTATGTACAGGAGCTGTGTACGTCCTGTCAGTGACAGCGCTACTCCCTGCGCAGGTACCGGCACTTTATACTGTATGCATGTACAGGAGCTGTGTACGTCCCGTCAGTGACAGCGCTACTCCCTGCGCAGGTACCGGCACTTTATACTGTATGTATGTACAGGAGCTGTGTACGTCCCGCCAGTGACAGCGCTACTCCCTGCGCAGGTACCGGCACTTTATACTGTATGTATGTATAGGAGCTGTGTACGTCCTGTCAGTGACAACGCTACACCCTGCGCAGGTACCGGCACTTTATACTGTATGTACAGGAGCTGTGTACGTCCCACCAGTGACAGCGCTACTCCCTGCGCAGGTACCGGCACTTTATACTGTATGTATGTACAGGAGCTGTGTACGTCCTGTCAGTGACAGCGCTACTCCCTGCGCAGGTACCGGCACTTTATACTGTATGTATGTACAGGAGCTGTGTACGTCCCGCCAGTGACAGCGCTACTCCCTGCGCAGGTACCGGCACTTTATACTGTATGTATGTACAGGAGCTGTGTACATCCTGTCAGTGACAGCGCTACTCCCTGCGCAGGTACCGGCACTTTATACTGTATGTATGTACAGGAGCTGTGTACATCCTGTCAGTGACAGCGCTACTCCCTGCGCAGGTACCGGCACTTTATACTGTATGTATGTATAGGAGCTGTGTACGTCCTGCCAGTGACAGCGCTACTCCCTGCGCAGGTACCGGCACTTTATACTGTATGTATGTACAGGAGCTGTGTACGTCCTGTCAGTGACAGCGCTACTCCCTGCGCAGGTACCGACACTTTATACTGTATGCATGTACAGGAGCTGTGTATGTCCCGCCAGTGACAGCGCTACTCCCTGCGCAGGTACCGGCACTTTATACTGTATGTATGTACAGGAGCTGTGTACGTCCCGTCAGTGACAGCGCTACTCCCTGCGCAGGTACCGGCACTTTATACTGTATGTATGTACAGGAGCTGTGTACGTCCCGTCAGTGACAGCGCTACTCCCTGCGCAGGTACCGGCACTTTATACTGTATGTATGTACAGGAGCTGTGTACCTCCCGTCAGTGACAGCGCTACTCCCTGCGCAGGTACCGGCACTTTATACTGTATGTATGTACAGGAGCTGTGTACGTCCCGTCAGTGACAGCGCTACTCCCTGCGCAGGTACCGGCACTTTATACTGTATGTATGTACAGGAGCTGTGTACGTCCCGCCAGTGACAGCGCTACTCCCTGCGCAGGTAACGGCACTTTATACTGTATGTATGTACAGGAGCTGTGTACGTCCCGCCAGTGACAGCGCTACTCCCTGCGCAGGTACCGGCACTTTATACTGTATGTATGTATAGGAGCTGTGTACGTCCTGTCAGTGACAACGCTACACCCTGCGCAGGTACCGGCACTTTATACTGTATGTACAGGAGCTGTGTACGTCCCACCAGTGACAGCGCTACTCCCTGCGCAGGTACCGGCACTTTATACTGTATGTATGTACAGGAGCTGTGTACGTCCTGTCAGTGACAGCGCTACTCCCTGCGCAGGTACCGGCACTTTATACTGTATGTATGTACAGGAGCTGTGTACGTCCTGTCAGTGACAGCGCTACTCCCTGCGCAGGTACCGGCACTTTATACTGTATGTATGTACAGGAGCTGTGTACGTCCTGTCAGTGACAGCGCTACTCCCTGCGCAGATACCGGCACTTTATACTGTATGTATGTACAGGAGCTGTGTACGTCCCACCAGTGACAGTGCTACTCCCTGCGCAGGTACCGGCACTTTATACTGTATGTATGTACAGGAGCTGTGTACGTCCCGCCAGTGACAGCGCTACTCCCTGCGCAGGTACCGGCACTTTATACTGTATGTACAGGAGCTGTGTACGTCCCACCAGTGACAGCGCTACTCCCTGCGCAGGTACCGGCACTTTATACTGTATGTATGTACAGGAGCTGTGTACGTCCCGTCAGTGACAGCGCTGCTCCCTGCGCAGGTACCGGCACTTTATACTGTATGTATGTACAGGAGCTGTGTACGTCCTGTCAGTGACAGCGCTACTCCCTGCGCAGGTACCGGCACTTTATACTGTATGTATGTACAGGAGCTGTGTACGTCCCGCCAGTGACAGCGCTACTCCCTGCGCAGGTACCGGCACTTTATACTGTATGTATGTATAGGAGCTGTGTACGTCCTGTCAGTGACAGCGCTACTCCCTGCACAGGTACCGGCACTTTATACTGTATGTATGTACAGGAGCTGTGTACGTCCTGTCAGTGACAGCGCTACTCCCTGCGCAGGTACCGTCACTTTATACTGTATGTATGTGCAGGAGCTGTGTACGTCCTGTCAGTGACAGCGCTTCTCCCTGCGCAGGTACCGGCACTTTATACTGTATGCATGTACAGGAGCTGTGTACGTCCCGCCAGTGACAGCGCTACTCCCTGCGCAGGTACCGGCACTTTATACTGTATGTATGTACAGGAGCTGTGTACGTCCTGTCAGTGACAGCGCTACTCCCTGCGCAGGTACCGGCACTTTATACTGTATGTATGTACAGGAGCTGTGTACGTCCTGTCAGTGACAGCGCTACTCCCTGCGCAGGTACCGGCACTTTATACTGTATGTATGTACAGGAGCTGTGTACGTCCTGTCAGTGACAGCGATACTCCCTGCGCAGGTACCGGCACTTTATACTGTATGTATGTACAGGAGCTGTGTACGTCCTGTCAGTGACAGCGCTACTCCCTGCGCAGGTACCGGCACTTTATACTGTATGTATGTACAGGAGCTGTGTACGTCCCGTCAGTGACAGCGCTACTCCCTGCGCATGTTCCGGCACTTTATACTATATGTATGTACAGGAGCTGTGTACGTCCTGTCAGTGACAGCGCTACTCCCTGCGCAGGTACCGGCACTTTATACTGTATACATGTACAGGAGCTGTGTACGTCCTGTCAGTGACAGCGCTACTCCCTGCGCAGGTACCGGCACTTTATACTGTATGTATGTACAGGAGCTGTGTACGTCCCGTCAGTGACAGCGCTACTCCCTGCGCAGGTACCGGCACTTTATACTGTATGTATGTACAGGAGCTGTGTACGTCCCGTCAGTGACAGCGCTACTCCCTGCGCAGGTACCGGCACTTTATACTGTATGTATGTACAGGAGCTGTGTACGTCCTGTCAGTGACAGCGCTACTCCCTGCGCAGGTACCGGCACTTTATACTGTATGTATGTACAGGAGCTGTGTACATCCTGGTAGTGACAGCGCTACTCCCTGCGCAGGTACCGTCACTTTATACTGTATGTATGTACAGGAGCTGTGTACGTCCCGTCAGTGACAGCGCTACTCCCTGCGCAGGTACCGGCACTTTATACTGTATGTATGTACAGGATCTGTGTACGTCCCGCCAGTGACAGCGCTACTCCCTGCGCAGGTACCGGCACTTTATACTGTATGTATGTACAGGAGCTGTGTACATCCTGGTAGTGACAGCGCTACTCCCTGCGCAGGTACCGGCACTTTATACTGTATGTATGTACAGGAGCTGTGTACGTCCCGCCAGTGACAGCGCTACTCCCTGCGCAGGTACCGGCACTTTATACTGTATACATGTACAGGAGCTGTGTACGTCCTGTCAGTGACAGCGCTACTCCCTGCGCAGGTACCGGCACTTTATACTGTATGTATGTACAGGAGCTGTGTACGTCCCCCCAGTGACATCGCTACTCCCTGCGCAGGTACCGTCACTTTATACTGTATGTATGTACAGGAGCTGTGTACGTCCCGCCAGTGACATCGCTACTCCCTGCGCAGGTACCGGCACTTTATACTGTATGTATGTACAGGAGCTGTGTACGTCCTGTCAGTGACAGCGCTACTCCCTGCGCAGGTACCGGCACTTTATACTGTATACATGTACAGGAGCTGTGTACGTCCTGTCAGTGACAGCGCTACTCCCTGTGCAGGTACCGGCACTTTATACTGTATGTATGTACAGGAGCTGTGTACGTCCTGTCAGTGACAGCGCTACTCCCTGCGCAGGTACCGGCACTTTATACTGTATGTATGTACAGGAGCTGTGTACGTCCCGTCAGTGACAGCGCTACTCCCTGCGCAGGTACCGGCACTTTATACTGTATACATGTACAGGAGCTGTGTACGTCCTGTCAGTGACAGCGCTACTCCCTGCGCAGGTACCGGCACTTTATACTGTATGTATGTACAGGAGCTGTGTATGTCCTGTCAGTGACAGCGCTACTCCCTGCGCAGGTACCGTCACTTTATACTGTATGTATGTACAGGAGCTGTGTACGTCCCGTCAGTGACATCGCTACACCCTGCGCAGGTACCGGCACTTTATACTGTATGGATGTACAGGAGCTGTGTACGTCCCGTCAGTGACAGCGCTACTCCCTGCGCAGGTACCGGCACTTTATACTGTATACATGTACAGGAGCTGTGTACGTCCTGTCAGTGACAGCGCTACTCCCTGCGCAGGTACCGGCACTTTATACTGTATGTATGTACAGGAGCTGTGTACGTCCCGCCAGTGACAGCGCTACTCCCTGCGCAGGTACCGGCACTTTATACTGTATGTATGTACAGGAGCTGTGTACGTCCTGTCAGTGACAGCGCTACTCCCTGCGCAGGTACCGACACTTTATACTGTATGTATGTACAGGAGCTGTGTACGTCCTGTCAGTGACAGCGCTACTCCCTGCACAGGTACCGGCACTTTATACTGTATGTATGTACAGGAGCTGTGTACGTCCCGTCAGTGACAGCGCTACTCCCTGTGCAGGTACCGGCACTTTATACTGTATACATGTACAGGAGCTGTGTACGTCCTGTCAGTGACAGCGCTACTCCCTGCGCAGGTACCGGCACTTTATACTGTATGTATGTACAGGAGCTGTGTACGTCCTGTCAGTGACAGCGCTACTTCCTGCGCAGGTACCGGCACTTTATACTGTATGTATGTACAGGAGCTGTGTACGTCCTGTCAGTGACAGCGCTACTCCCTGCGCAGGTACCGGCACTTTATACTGTATGTATGTACAGGAGCTGTGTACGTCCCGTCAGTGACAGCGCTACTCCCTGCGCAGGTACCGGCACTTTATACTGTATGTATGTACAGGAGCTGTGTACGTCCTGTCAGTGACAACGCTACTCCCTGCGCAGGTACCGGCACTTTATACTGTATGTATGTACAGGAGCTGTGTACGTCCCACCAGTGACAGCGCTACTCCCTGCGCAGGTACCGGCACTTTATACTGTATGTATGTACAGGAGCTGTGTACGTCCCGTCAGTGACAGCGCTACTCCCTGCGCAGGTACCGGCACTTTATACTGTATGTATGTACAGGAGCTGTGTACGTCCTGTCAGTGACAGCGCTACTCCCTGCGCAGGTACCGGCACTTTATACTGTATGTATGTACAGGAGCTGTGTACGTCCCACCAGTGACAGCGCTACTCCCTGTGCAGGTACCGGCACTTTATACTGTATGTATGTACAGGAGCTGTGTACGTCCCGTCAGTGACAGCGCTACTCCCTGCGCAGGTACCGGCACTTTATACTGTATGTATGTACAGGAGCTGTGTACGTCCCGTCAGTGACAGTGCTACTTCCTGCGCAGGTACCGGCACTTTATACTGTATACATGTACAGGAGCTGTGTACGTCCTGTCAGTGACAGCGCTACTCCCTGCGCAGGTACCGGCACTTTATACTGTATGTATGTACAGGAGCTGTGTACGTCCTGTCAGTGACAGCGCTACTCCCTGCGCAGGTACCGGCACTTTATACTGTATGTATGTACAGGAGCTGTGTACGTCCTGTCAGTGACAGCGCTACTCCCTGCGCAGGTACCGGCACTTTATACTGTATGTATGTACAGGAGCTGTGTACGTCCTGTCAGTAACAGCGCTACTCCCTGCGCAGGTACCGGCACTTTATACTGTATGTATGTATAGGAGCTGTGTACGTCCCGTCAGTGACAGCGCTACTCCCTGCGCAGGTACCGGCACTTTATACTGTATGTATGTACAGGAGCTGTGTACGTCCTGTCAGTGACAGCGCTACTCCCTGCGCAGGTACCGGCACTTTATACTGTATGTATGTACAGGAGCTGTGTACGTCCTGTCAGTGACAGCGCTACTCCCTGCGCAGGTACCGGCACTTTATACTGTATGTATGTACAGGAGCTGTGTATGTCCTGTCAGTGACAGCGCTACTCCATGCACAGGTACCGGCACTTTATACTGTATGTATGTACAGGAGCTGTGTACGTCCTGTCAGTGACAGCGCTACTCCCTGCGCAGGTACCGGCACTTTATACTGTATGTATGTATAGGAGCTGTGTACGTCCTGTCAGTGACAGCGCTACTCCCTGCGCAGGTACCGGCACTTTATACTGTATGTATGTACAGGAGCTGTGTACGTCCTGTCAGTGACAGCGCTACTCCCTGCGCAGGTACCGGCACTTTATACTGTATGTATGTACAGGAGCTGTGTACGTCCCGTCAGTGACAGCGCTACTCCCTGCGCAGGTACCGGCACTTTATACTGTATGTATGTACAGGAGCTGTGTACGTCCCGTCAGTGACAGCGCTACTCCCTGCGCAGGTACCGGCACTTTATACTGTATGTATGTACAGGAGCTGTGTACGTCCTGTCAGTGACAGCGCTACTCCCTGCGCAGGTACCGGCACTTTATACTGTATGTATGTACAGGATCTGTGTGCGTCCCGCCAGTGACAGCGCTACTCCCTGCGCAGGTACCGGCACTTTATACTGTATGTATGTACAGGAGCTGTGTACGTCCCGCCAGTGACAGCGCTACTCCCTGCGCAGGTACCGGCACTTTATACTGTATGTATGTACAGGAGCTGTGTACGTCCCGTCAGTGACATCGCTACTCCCTGCGCAGGTACCGGCACTTTATACTGTATGTATGTACAGGAGCTGTGTACGTCCCGTCAGTGACAGCGCTACACCCTGCGCAGGTACCGGCACTTTATACTGTATGTATGTACAGGAGCTGTGTACGTCCTGTCAGTGACAGCGCTACTCCCTGCGCAGGTACCGGCACTTTATACTGTATACATGTACAGGAGCTGTGTACGTCCTGTCAGTGACAGCGCTACTCCCTGCGCAGGTACCGGCACTTTATACTGTATGTATGTACAGGAGCTGTGTACGTCCTGTCAGTGACAGCGCTACTCCCTGCGCAGGTACCGGCACTTTATACTGTATGTATGTACAGGAGCTGTGTATGTCCTGTCAGTGACAGCGCTACTCCATGCACAGGTACCGGCACTTTATACTGTATGTATGTACAGGAGCTGTGTACGTCCTGTCAGTGACAGCGCTACTCCCTGCGCAGGTACCGGCACTTTATACTGTATGAATGTACAGGAGCTGTGTACGTCCTGTCAGTGACAGCGCTACTCCCTGCGCAGGTACCGGCACTTTATACTGTATGTATGTACAGGAGCTGTGTACGTCCCGCCAGTGACAGCGCTACTCCCTGCGCAGGTACCGGCACTTTATACTGTATGTATGTACAGGAGCTGTGTACGTCCCGCCAGTGACATCGCTACTCCCTGCGCAGGTACCGTCACTTTATACTGTATGTATGTACAGGAGCTGTGTACGTCCCGCCAGTGACAGCGCTACTCCCTGCGCAGGTACCGGCACTTTATACTGTATGTATGTACAGGATCTGTGTACGTCCTGTCAGTGACAGCGCTACTCCCTGCACAGGTACCGGCACTTTATACTGTATGTATGTACAGGAGCTGTGTACGTCCTGTCAGTGACAGCGCTACTCCCTGCGCAGGTACCGGCACTTTATACTGTATGTATGTACAGGAGCTGTGTACGTCCTGTCAGTGACAGCGCTACTCCCTGCGCAGGTACCGGCACTTTATACTGTATGTATGTACAGGAGCTGTGTACGTCCTGTCAGTGACAGCGCTACTCCCTGCGCAGGTACCGGCACTTTATACTGTATACATGTACAGGAGCTGTGTACGTCCTGTCAGTGACAGCGCTACTCCCTGCGCAGGTACCGGCACTTTATACTGTATGTATGTACAGGAGCTGTGTACGTCCTGTCAGTGACAGCGCTACTCCCTGCGCAGGTACCGGCACTTTATACTGTATACATGTACAGGAGCTGTGTACGTCCTGTCAGTGACAGCGCTACTCCCTGCGCAGGTACCGGCACTTTATACTGTATGTATGTACAGGAGCTGTGTACGTCCTGTCAGTGACAGCGCTACTCCCTGCGCAGGTACCGGCACTTTATACTGTATGTATGTACAGGAGCTGTGTATGTCCTGTCAGTGACAGCGCTACTCCATGCACAGGTACCGGCACTTTATACTGTATGTATGTACAGGAGCTGTGTACGTCCTGTCAGTGACAGCGCTACTCCCTGCGCAGGTACCGGCACTTTATACTGTATGTATGTATAGGAGCTGTGTACGTCCTGTCAGTGACAGCGCTACTCCCTGCGCAGGTACCGGCACTTTATACTGTATGTATGTACAGGAGCTGTGTACGTCCTGTCAGTGACAGCGCTACTCCCTGCGCAGGTACCGGCACTTTATACTGTATGTATGTACAGGAGCTGTGTACGTCCCGTCAGTGACAGCGCTACTCCCTGCGCAGGTACCGGCACTTTATACTGTATGTATGTACAGGAGCTGTGTACGTCCCGTCAGTGACAGCGCTACTCCCTGCGCAGGTACCGGCACTTTATACTGTATGTATGTACAGGAGCTGTGTACGTCCTGTCAGTGACAGCGCTACTCCCTGCGCAGGTACCGGCACTTTATACTGTATGTATGTACAGGATCTGTGTGCGTCCCGCCAGTGACAGCGCTACTCCCTGCGCAGGTACCGGCACTTTATACTGTATGTATGTACAGGAGCTGTGTACGTCCCGCCAGTGACAGCGCTACTCCCTGCGCAGGTACCGGCACTTTATACTGTATGTATGTACAGGAGCTGTGTACGTCCCGTCAGTGACATCGCTACTCCCTGCGCAGGTACCGGCACTTTATACTGTATGTATGTACAGGAGCTGTGTACGTCCCGTCAGTGACAGCGCTACACCCTGCGCAGGTACCGGCACTTTATACTGTATGTATGTACAGGAGCTGTGTACGTCCTGTCAGTGACAGCGCTACTCCCTGCGCAGGTACCGGCACTTTATACTGTATGTATGTACAGGATCTGTGTGCGTCCCGCCAGTGACAGCGCTACTCCCTGCGCAGGTACCGGCACTTTATACTGTATGTATGTACAGGAGCTGTGTACGTCCCGCCAGTGACAGCGCTACTCCCTGCGCAGGTACCGGCACTTTATACTGTATGTATGTACAGGAGCTGTGTACGTCCCGTCAGTGACATCGCTACTCCCTGCGCAGGTACCGGCACTTTATACTGTATGTATGTACAGGAGCTGTGTACGTCCCGTCAGTGACAGCGCTACACCCTGCGCAGGTACCGGCACTTTATACTGTATGTATGTACAGGAGCTGTGTACGTCCTGTCAGTGACAGCGCTACTCCCTGCGCAGGTACCGGCACTTTATACTGTATGTATGTACAGGAGCTGTGTACGTCCTGTCAGTGACAGCGCTACTCCCTGCGCAGGTACCGGCACTTTATACTGTATGTATGTACAGGAGCTGTGTACGTCCCACCAGTGACAGCGCTACTCCCTGTGCAGGTACCGGCACTTTATACTGTATGTATGTACAGGAGCTGTGTACGTCCCGTCAGTGACAGCGCTACTCCCTGCGCAGGTACCGGCACTTTATACTGTATGTATGTACAGGAGCTGTGTACGTCCCGTCAGTGACAGTGCTACTTCCTGCGCAGGTACCGGCACTTTATACTGTATACATGTACAGGAGCTGTGTACGTCCTGTCAGTGACAGCGCTACTCCCTGCGCAGGTACCGGCACTTTATACTGTATGTATGTACAGGAGCTGTGTACGTCCTGTCAGTGACAGCGCTACTCCCTGCGCAGGTACCGGCACTTTATACTGTATGTATGTACAGGAGCTGTGTACGTCCTGTCAGTGACAGCGCTACTCCCTGCGCAGGTACCGGCACTTTATACTGTATGTATGTACAGGAGCTGTGTACGTCCTGTCAGTAACAGCGCTACTCCCTGCGCAGGTACCGGCACTTTATACTGTATGTATGTATAGGAGCTGTGTACGTCCCGTCAGTGACAGCGCTACTCCCTGCGCAGGTACCGGCACTTTATACTGTATGTATGTACAGGAGCTGTGTACGTCCTGTCAGTGACAGCGCTACTCCCTGCGCAGGTACCGGCACTTTATACTGTATGTATGTACAGGAGCTGTGTACGTCCTGTCAGTGACAGCGCTACTCCCTGCGCAGGTACCGGCACTTTATACTGTATGTATGTACAGGAGCTGTGTATGTCCTGTCAGTGACAGCGCTACTCCATGCACAGGTACCGGCACTTTATACTGTATGTATGTACAGGAGCTGTGTACGTCCTGTCAGTGACAGCGCTACTCCCTGCGCAGGTACCGGCACTTTATACTGTATGTATGTATAGGAGCTGTGTACGTCCTGTCAGTGACAGCGCTACTCCCTGCGCAGGTACCGGCACTTTATACTGTATGTATGTACAGGAGCTGTGTACGTCCTGTCAGTGACAGCGCTACTCCCTGCGCAGGTACCGGCACTTTATACTGTATGTATGTACAGGAGCTGTGTACGTCCCGTCAGTGACAGCGCTACTCCCTGCGCAGGTACCGGCACTTTATACTGTATGTATGTACAGGAGCTGTGTACGTCCCGTCAGTGACAGCGCTACTCCCTGCGCAGGTACCGGCACTTTATACTGTATGTATGTACAGGAGCTGTGTACGTCCTGTCAGTGACAGCGCTACTCCCTGCGCAGGTACCGGCACTTTATACTGTATGTATGTACAGGATCTGTGTGCGTCCCGCCAGTGACAGCGCTACTCCCTGCGCAGGTACCGGCACTTTATACTGTATGTATGTACAGGAGCTGTGTACGTCCCGCCAGTGACAGCGCTACTCCCTGCGCAGGTACCGGCACTTTATACTGTATGTATGTACAGGAGCTGTGTACGTCCCGTCAGTGACATCGCTACTCCCTGCGCAGGTACCGGCACTTTATACTGTATGTATGTACAGGAGCTGTGTACGTCCCGTCAGTGACAGCGCTACACCCTGCGCAGGTACCGGCACTTTATACTGTATGTATGTACAGGAGCTGTGTACGTCCTGTCAGTGACAGCGCTACTCCCTGCGCAGGTACCGGCACTTTATACTGTATACATGTACAGGAGCTGTGTACGTCCTGTCAGTGACAGCGCTACTCCCTGCGCAGGTACCGGCACTTTATACTGTATGTATGTACAGGAGCTGTGTACGTCCTGTCAGTGACAGCGCTACTCCCTGCGCAGGTACCGGCACTTTATACTGTATGTATGTACAGGAGCTGTGTATGTCCTGTCAGTGACAGCGCTACTCCATGCACAGGTACCGGCACTTTATACTGTATGTATGTACAGGAGCTGTGTACGTCCTGTCAGTGACAGCGCTACTCCCTGCGCAGGTACCGGCACTTTATACTGTATGAATGTACAGGAGCTGTGTACGTCCTGTCAGTGACAGCGCTACTCCCTGCGCAGGTACCGGCACTTTATACTGTATGTATGTACAGGAGCTGTGTACGTCCCGCCAGTGACAGCGCTACTCCCTGCGCAGGTACCGGCACTTTATACTGTATGTATGTACAGGAGCTGTGTACGTCCCGCCAGTGACATCGCTACTCCCTGCGCAGGTACCGTCACTTTATACTGTATGTATGTACAGGAGCTGTGTACGTCCCGCCAGTGACAGCGCTACTCCCTGCGCAGGTACCGGCACTTTATACTGTATGTATGTACAGGATCTGTGTACGTCCTGTCAGTGACAGCGCTACTCCCTGCACAGGTACCGGCACTTTATACTGTATGTATGTACAGGAGCTGTGTACGTCCTGTCAGTGACAGCGCTACTCCCTGCGCAGGTACCGGCACTTTATACTGTATGTATGTACAGGAGCTGTGTACGTCCTGTCAGTGACAGCGCTACTCCCTGCGCAGGTACCGGCACTTTATACTGTATGTATGTACAGGAGCTGTGTACGTCCTGTCAGTGACAGCGCTACTCCCTGCGCAGGTACCGGCACTTTATACTGTATACATGTACAGGAGCTGTGTACGTCCTGTCAGTGACAGCGCTACTCCCTGCGCAGGTACCGGCACTTTATACTGTATGTATGTACAGGAGCTGTGTACGTCCTGTCAGTGACAGCGCTACTCCCTGCGCAGGTACCGGCACTTTATACTGTATACATGTACAGGAGCTGTGTATGTCCTGTCAGTGACAGCGCTACTCCCTGCGCAGGTACCGGCACTTTATACTGTATGTATGTACAGGAGCTGTGTACGTCATGTCAGTGACAGCGCTACTCCCTGCGCAGATACCGGCACTTTATACTGTATGTATGTACAGGAGCTGTGTACGTCCGCCAGTGACAGCGCTACTCCCTGCGCAGGTACCGGCACTTTATACTGTATACATGTACAGGAGCTGTGTATGTCCTGTCAGTGACAGCGCTACTCCCTGCGCAGGTACCGGCACTTTATACTGTATGTATGTACAGGAGCTGTGTACGTCATGTCAGTGACAGCGCTACTCCCTGCGCAGATACCGGCACTTTATACTGTATGTATGTACAGGAGCTGTGTACGTCCTGTCAGTGACAGCGCTACTCCCTGCGCAGGTACCGGCACTTTATACTGTATGTATGTACAGGAGCTGTGTACGTCCTGTCAGTGACAGCGCTACTCCCTGCGCAGGTACCGGCACTTTATACTGTATGTATGTACAGGAGCTGTGTACGTCCTGTCAGTGACAGCGCTACTCCCTGCGCAGGTACCGGCACTTTATACTGTATGTATGTACAGGAGCTGTGTACGTCCTGTCAGTGACAGCGCTACTCCCTGCGCAGATACCGGCACTTTATACTGTATGTATGTACAGGAGCTGTGTACGTCCGCCAGTGACAGCGCTACTCCCTGCGCAGGTACCGGCACTTTATACTGTATACATGTACAGGAGCTGTGTATGTCCTGTCAGTGACAGCGCTACTCCCTGCGCAGGTACCGGCACTTTATACTGTATGTATGTACAGGAGCTGTGTACGTCATGTCAGTGACAGCGCTACTCCCTGCGCAGATACCGGCACTTTATACTGTATGTATGTACAGGAGCTGTGTACGTCCTGTCAGTGACAGCGCTACTCCCTGCGCAGGTTCCGGCACTTTATACTGTATGTATGTACAGGAGCTGTGTACGTCCTGTCAGTGACAGCGCTACTCCCTGCGCAGATACCGGCACTTTATACTGTATGTATGTACAGGAGCTGTGTACGTCCCGTCAGTGACAGCGCTACTCCCTGCGCAGGTACCGGCACTTTATACTGTATGTATGTACAGGAGCTGTGTATGTCCTGTCAGTGACAGCGCTACTCCCTGCGCAGGTACCGGCACTTTATACTGTATGAATGTACAGGAGCTGTGTACGTCCCGTCAGTGACAGCGCTACTCCCTGCGCAGGTACCGGCACTTTATACTGTATGTATGTACAGGAGCTGTGTACGTCCTGTCAGTGACAGCGCTACTCCCTGCGCAGGTACCGGCACTTTATACTGTATACATGTACAGGAGCTGTGTACGTCCTGTCAGTGACAGCGCTACTCCCTGCGCAGGTACCGGCACTTTATACTGTATGTATGTACAGGAGCTGTGTACGTCCCGTCAGTGACAGCGCTACTCCCTGCGCAGGTACCGGCACTTTATACTGTATGTATGTACAGGAGCTGTGTACGTCCTGTCAGTGACAGCGCTACTCCCTGCGCAGGTACCGGCACTTTATACTGTATGTATGTACAGGAGCTGTGTACGTCCGCCAGTGACAGCGCTACTCCCTGCGCAGGTACCGGCACTTTATACTGTATGTATGTATAGGAGCTGTGTACGTCCTGTCAGTGACAACGCTACACCCTGCGCAGGTACCGGCACTTTATACTGTATGTACAGGAGCTGTGTACGTCCCACCAGTGACAGCGCTACTCCCTGCGCAGGTACCGGCACTTTATACTGTATGTATGTACAGGAGCTGTGTACGTCCTGTCAGTGACAGCGCTACTCCCTGCGCAGGTACCGGCACTTTATACTGTATGTATGTACAGGAGCTGTGTACGTCCCGCCAGTGACAGCGCTACTCCCTGCGCAGGTACCGGCACTTTATACTGTATGTATGTACAGGAGCTGTGTACGTCCTGCCAGTGACAGCGCTACTCCCTGCGCAGGTACCGGCACTTTATACTGTATGTATGTACAGGAGCTGTGTACGTCCTGTCAGTGACAGTGCTACTCCCTGCGCAGGTACCGACACTTTATACTGTATGCATGTACAGGAGCTGTGTATGTCCCGCCAGTGACAGCGCTACTCCCTGCGCAGGTACCGGCACTTTATACTGTATGTATGTACAGGAGCTGTGTACGTCCCGTCAGTGACAGCGCTACTCCCTGCGCAGGTACCGGCACTTTATACTGTATGTATGTACAGGAGCTGTGTACCTCCCGTCAGTGACAGCGCTACTCCCTGCGCAGGTACCGGCACTTTATACTGTATGTATGTACAGGAGCTGTGTACGTCCCGCCAGTGACAGCGCTACTCCCTGCGCAGGTACCGGCACTTTATACTGTATGTACAGGAGCTGTGTACGTCCCACCAGTGACAGCGCTACTCCCTGCGCAGGTACCGGCACTTTTTTACTGTATGTATGTACAGGAGCTGTGTACGTCCTGTCAGTGACAGCGCTACTCCCTGCGCAGGTACCGGCACTTTATACTGTATGTATGTACAGGAGCTGTGTACGTCCCGCCAGTGACAGCGCTACTCCCTGCGCAGGTACCGGCACTTTATACTGTATGTATGTACAGGAGCTGTGTACGTCCTGTCCGTGACAGCGCTACTCCCTGCGCAGGTACCGGCACTTTATACTGTATGTATGTACAGGAGCTGTGTACGTCCTGTCAGTGACAACGCTACACCCTGCGCAGGTACCGGCACTTTATACTGTATGTACAGGAGCTGTGTACGTCCCACCAGTGACAGCGCTACTCCCTGCGCAGGTACCGGCACTTTATACTGTATGTATGTACAGGAGCTGTGTACGTCCTGTCAGTGACAGCGCTACTCCCTGCGCAGGTACCGGCACTTTATACTGTATGTATGTACAGGAGCTGTGTACGTCCCGCCAGTGACAGCGCTACTCCCTGCGCAGGTACCGGCACTTTATACTGTATGTATGTACAGGAGCTGTGTACGTCCTGCCAGTGACAGCGCTACTCCCTGCGCAGGTACCGGCACTTTATACTGTATGTATGTACAGGAGCTGTGTACGTCCCGCCAGTGACATCGCTACTCCCTGCGCAGGTACCGGCACTTTATACTGTATGTATGTACAGGAGCTGTGTACGTCCTGTCAGTGACAGCGCTACTCCCTGCGCAGGTACCGGCACTTTATACTGTATGTATGTACAGGAGCTGTGTACGTCCTGTCAGTGACAGCGCTACTCCCTGCGCAGGTACCGGCACTTTATACTGTATACATGTACAGGAGCTGTGTACGTCCTGTCAGTGACAGCGCTACTCCCTGCGCAGGTACCGGCACTTTATACTGTATACATGTACAGGAGCTGTGTACGTCCTGTCAGTGACAGCGCTACTCCCTGCGCAGGTACCGGCACTTTATACTGTATGTATGTACAGGAGCTGTGTACGTCCTGTCAGTGACAGCGCTACTCCCTGCGCAGGTACCGGCACTTTATACTGTATGTATGTACAGGAGCTGTGTACGTCCCGTCAGTGACAGCGCTACTCCCTGCGGAGGTACCGTCACTTTATACTGTATGTATGTACAGGAGCTGTGTACGTCCCGTCAGTGACAGTGCTACTCCCTGCGCAGGTACCGGCACTTTATACTGTATGTATGTACAGGAGCTGTGTACATCCTGGTAGTGACAGCGCTACTCCCTGCGCAGGTACCGGCACTTTATACTGTATGTATGTACAGGAGCTGTGTACGTCCCGCCAGTGACAGCGCTACTCCCTGCGCAGGTACCGTCACTTTATACTGTATGTATGTACAGGAGCTGTGTACGTCCTGTCAGTGACAGCGCTACTCCCTGCGCAGGTACCGGCACTTTATACTGTATGTATGTACAGGAGCTGTGTATGTCCTGTCAGTGACAGCGCTACTCCCTGCGCAGGTACCGGCACTTTATACTGTATACATGTACAGGAGCTGTGTACGTCCTGTCAGTGACAGCGCTACTCCCTGCGCAGGTACCGGCACTTTATACTGTATACATGTACAGGAGCTGTGTACGTCCTGTCAGTGACAGCGCTACTCCCTGCGCAGGTACCGGCACTTTATACTGTATGTATGTACAGGAGCTGTGTACGTCCCGCCAGTGACATCGCTACTCCCTGCGCAGGTACCGGCACTTTATACTGTATGTATGTACAGGAGCTGTGTACGTCCCGTCAGTGACATCGCTACACCCTGCGCAGGTACCGGCACTTTATACTGTATGGATGTACAGGAGCTGTGTACGTCCCGTCAGTGACAGCGCTACTCCCTGCGCAGGTACCGGCACTTTATACTGTATGTATGTACAGGAGCTGTGTACGTCCTGTCAGTGACAGCGCTACTCCCTGCGCAGGTACCGGCACTTTATACTGTATACATGTACAGGAGCTGTGTATGTCCCGTCAGTGACAGCGCTACTCCCTGCGCAGGTACCGGCACTTTATACTGTATGTATGTACAGGAGCTGTGTACATCCTGGTAGTGACAGCGCTACTCCCTGCGCAGGTACCGGCACTTTATACTGTATGTATGTACAGGAGCTGTGTACGTCCCGCCAGTGACAGCGCTACTCCCTGCGCAGGTACCGTCACTTTATACTGTATGTATGTACAGGAGCTGTGTATGTCCTGTCAGTGACAGCGCTACTCCCTGCGCAGGTACCGGCACTTTATACTGTATGTATGTACAGGAGCTGTGTACATCCTGGTAGTGACAGCGCTACTCCCTGCGCAGGTACCGGCACTTTATACTGTATGTATGTACAGGAGCTGTGTACGTCCCGCCAGTGACAGCGCTACTCCCTGCGCAGGTACCGTCACTTTATACTGTATGTATGTACAGGAGCTGTGTACGTCCTGTCAGTGACAGCGCTACTCCCTGCGCAGGTACCGGCACTTTATACTGTATGTATGTACAGGAGCTGTGTACGTCCAGTCAGTGACAGCGCTACTCCCTGCGCAGGTACCGGCACTTTATACTGTATGTATGTACAGGAGCTGTGTACGTCCCGTCAGTGACAGCGCTACTCCCTGCGCAGGTACCGGCACTTTATACTGTATGTATGTACAGGAGCTGTGTACGTCCCCCCAGTGACATCGCTACTCCCTGCGCAGGTACCGGCACTTTATACTGTATGTATGTACAGGAGCTGTGTACGTCCTGTCAGTGACATCGCTACTCCCTGCGCAGGTACCGGCACTTTATACTGTATGTATGTACAGGAGCTGTGTACGTCCTGTCAGTGACAGCGCTACTCCCTGCGCAGGTACCGGCACTTTATACTGTATGTATGTACAGGAGCTGTGTATGTCCTGTCAGTGACAGCGCTACTCCCTGCGCAGGTACCGGCACTTTATACTGTATACATGTACAGGAGCTGTGTACGTCCTGTCAGTGACAGCGCTACTCCCTGCGCAGGTACCGGCACTTTATACTGTATACATGTACAGGAGCTGTGTACGTCCTGTCAGTGACAGCGCTACTCCCTGCGCAGGTACCGGCACTTTATACTGTATGTATGTACAGGAGCTGTGTACGTCCCGCCAGTGACATCGCTACTCCCTGCGCAGGTACCGGCACTTTATACTGTATGTATGTACAGGAGCTGTGTACGTCCCGTCAGTGACATCGCTACACCCTGCGCAGGTACCGGCACTTTATACTGTATGGATGTACAGGAGCTGTGTACGTCCCGTCAGTGACAGCGCTACTCCCTGCGCAGGTACCGGCACTTTATACTGTATACATGTACAGGAGCTGTGTACGTCCTGTCAGTGACAGCGCTACTCCCTGCGCAGGTACCGGCACTTTATACTGTATGTATGTACAGGAGCTGTGTACGTCCCGTCAGTGACAGCGCAACTCCCTGTGCAGGTACCGGCACTTTATACTGTATACATGTACAGGAGCTGTGTACGTCCTGTCAGTGACAGCGCTACTCCCTGCGCAGGTACCGGCACTTTATACTGTATGTATGTACAGGAGCTGTGTACGTCCTGTCAGTGACAGCGCTACTTCCTGCGCAGGTACCGGCACTTTATACTGTATGTATGTACAGGAGCTGTGTACGTCCTGTCAGTGACAGCGCTACTCCCTGCGCAGGTACCGGCACTTTATACTGTATGTATGTACAGGAGCTGTGTACGTCCCGTCAGTGACAGCGCTACTCCCTGCGCAGGTACCGGCACTTTATACTGTATGTATGTACAGGAGCTGTGTACGTCCTGTCAGTGACAGCGCTACTCCCTGCGCAGGTACCGGCACTTTATACTGTATGTATGTACAGGAGCTGTGTACGTCCCCCCAGTGACATCGCTACTCCCTGCGCAGGTACCGGCACTTTATACTGTATGTATGTACAGGAGCTGTGTACGTCCTGTCAGTGACATCGCTACTCCCTGCGCAGGTACCGGCACTTTATACTGTATGTATGTACAGGAGCTGTGTACGTCCTGTCAGTGACAGCGCTACTCCCTGCGCAGGTACCGGCACTTTATACTGTATGTATGTACAGGAGCTGTGTATGTCCTGTCAGTGACAGCGCTACTCCCTGCGCAGGTACCGGCACTTTATACTGTATACATGTACAGGAGCTGTGTACGTCCTGTCAGTGACAGCGCTACTCCCTGCGCAGGTACCGGCACTTTATACTGTATACATGTACAGGAGCTGTGTACGTCCTGTCAGTGACAGCGCTACTCCCTGCGCAGGTACCGGCACTTTATACTGTATGTATGTACAGGAGCTGTGTACGTCCCGCCAGTGACATCGCTACTCCCTGCGCAGGTACCGGCACTTTATACTGTATGTATGTACAGGAGCTGTGTACGTCCCGTCAGTGACATCGCTACACCCTGCGCAGGTACCGGCACTTTATACTGTATGGATGTACAGGAGCTGTGTACGTCCCGTCAGTGACAGCGCTACTCCCTGCGCAGGTACCGGCACTTTATACTGTATGTATGTACAGGAGCTGTGTACGTCCTGTCAGTGACAGCGCTACTCCCTGCGCAGGTACCGGCACTTTATACTGTATACATGTACAGGAGCTGTGTATGTCCCGTCAGTGACAGCGCTACTCCCTGCGCAGGTACCGGCACTTTATACTGTATGTATGTACAGGAGCTGTGTACATCCTGGTAGTGACAGCGCTACTCCCTGCGCAGGTACCGGCACTTTATACTGTATGTATGTACAGGAGCTGTGTACGTCCCGCCAGTGACAGCGCTACTCCCTGCGCAGGTACCGTCACTTTATACTGTATGTATGTACAGGAGCTGTGTATGTCCTGTCAGTGACAGCGCTACTCCCTGCGCAGGTACCGGCACTTTATACTGTATGTATGTACAGGAGCTGTGTACATCCTGGTAGTGACAGCGCTACTCCCTGCGCAGGTACCGGCACTTTATACTGTATGTATGTACAGGAGCTGTGTACGTCCCGCCAGTGACAGCGCTACTCCCTGCGCAGGTACCGTCACTTTATACTGTATGTATGTACAGGAGCTGTGTACGTCCTGTCAGTGACAGCGCTACTCCCTGCGCAGGTACCGGCACTTTATACTGTATGTATGTACAGGAGCTGTGTACGTCCAGTCAGTGACAGCGCTACTCCCTGCGCAGGTACCGGCACTTTATACTGTATGTATGTACAGGAGCTGTGTACGTCCCGTCAGTGACAGCGCTACTCCCTGCGCAGGTACCGGCACTTTATACTGTATGTATGTACAGGAGCTGTGTACGTCCCCCCAGTGACATCGCTACTCCCTGCGCAGGTACCGGCACTTTATACTGTATGTATGTACAGGAGCTGTGTACGTCCTGTCAGTGACATCGCTACTCCCTGCGCAGGTACCGGCACTTTATACTGTATGTATGTACAGGAGCTGTGTACGTCCTGTCAGTGACAGCGCTACTCCCTGCGCAGGTACCGGCACTTTATACTGTATGTATGTACAGGAGCTGTGTATGTCCTGTCAGTGACAGCGCTACTCCCTGCGCAGGTACCGGCACTTTATACTGTATACATGTACAGGAGCTGTGTACGTCCTGTCAGTGACAGCGCTACTCCCTGCGCAGGTACCGGCACTTTATACTGTATACATGTACAGGAGCTGTGTACGTCCTGTCAGTGACAGCGCTACTCCCTGCGCAGGTACCGGCACTTTATACTGTATGTATGTACAGGAGCTGTGTACGTCCCGCCAGTGACATCGCTACTCCCTGCGCAGGTACCGGCACTTTATACTGTATGTATGTACAGGAGCTGTGTACGTCCCGTCAGTGACATCGCTACACCCTGCGCAGGTACCGGCACTTTATACTGTATGGATGTACAGGAGCTGTGTACGTCCCGTCAGTGACAGCGCTACTCCCTGCGCAGGTACCGGCACTTTATACTGTATACATGTACAGGAGCTGTGTACGTCCTGTCAGTGACAGCGCTACTCCCTGCGCAGGTACCGGCACTTTATACTGTATGTATGTACAGGAGCTGTGTACGTCCCGTCAGTGACAGCGCAACTCCCTGTGCAGGTACCGGCACTTTATACTGTATACATGTACAGGAGCTGTGTACGTCCTGTCAGTGACAGCGCTACTCCCTGCGCAGGTACCGGCACTTTATACTGTATGTATGTACAGGAGCTGTGTACGTCCTGTCAGTGACAGCGCTACTTCCTGCGCAGGTACCGGCACTTTATACTGTATGTATGTACAGGAGCTGTGTACGTCCTGTCAGTGACAGCGCTACTCCCTGCGCAGGTACCGGCACTTTATACTGTATGTATGTACAGGAGCTGTGTACGTCCCGTCAGTGACAGCGCTACTCCCTGCGCAGGTACCGGCACTTTATACTGTATGTATGTACAGGAGCTGTGTACGTCCTGTCAGTGACAACGCTACTCCCTGCGCAGGTACCGGCACTTTATACTGTATGTATGTACAGGAGCTGTGTACGTCCCACCAGTGACAGCGCTACTCCCTGCGCAGGTACCGGCACTTTATACTGTATGTATGTACAGGAGCTGTGTACGTCCCGTCAGTGACAGCGCTACTCCCTGCGCAGGTACCGGCACTTTATACTGTATGTATGTACAGGAGCTGTGTACGTCCTGTCAGTGACAGCGCTACTCCCTGCGCAGGTACCGGCACTTTATACTGTATGTATGTACAGGAGCTGTGTACGTCCCGCCAGTGACAGCGCTACTCCCTGCGCAGGTACCGGCACTTTATACTGTATGTATGTACAGGAGCTGTGTACGTCCCGCCAGTGACAGCGCTTCTCCCTGCGCAGGTACCGGCACTTTATACTGTATGTATGTACAGGAGCTGTGTACGTCCCGTCAGTGACAGTGCTACTTCCTGCGCAGGTACCGGCACTTTATACTGTATACATGTACAGGAGCTGTGTACGTCCTGTCAGTGACAGCGCTACTCCCTGCGCAGGTACCGGCACTTTATACTGTATGTATGTACAGGAGCTGTGTACGTCCTGTCAGTGACAGCGCTACTCCCTGCGCAGGTACCGGCACTTTATACTGTATGTATGTACAGGAGCTGTGTACGTCCTGTCAGTGACAGCGCTACTCCCTGCGCAGGTACCGGCACTTTATACTGTATGTATGTATAGGAGCTGTGTACGTCCCGTCAGTGACAGCGCTACTCCCTGCGCAGGTACCGGCACTTTATACTGTATGTATGTACAGGAGCTGTGTACGTCCTGTCAGTGACAGCGCTACTCCCTGCGCAGGTACCGGCACTTTATACTGTATGTATGTACAGGAGCTGTGTACGTCCTGTCAGTGACAGCGCTACTCCCTGCGCAGGTACCGGCACTTTATACTGTATGTATGTACAGGAGCTGTGTATGTCCTGTCAGTGACAGCGCTACTCCATGCACAGGTACCGGCACTTTATACTGTATGTATGTACAGGAGCTGTGTACGTCCTGTCAGTGACAGCGCTACTCCCTGCGCAGGTACCGGCACTTTATACTGTATGTATGTATAGGAGCTGTGTACGTCCTGTCAGTGACAGCGCTACTCCCTGCGCAGGTACCGGCACTTTATACTGTATGTATGTACAGGAGCTGTGTACGTCCTGTCAGTGACAGCGCTACTCCCTGCGCAGGTACCGGCACTTTATACTGTATGTATGTACAGGAGCTGTGTACGTCCCGTCAGTGACAGCGCTACTCCCTGCGCAGGTACCGGCACTTTATACTGTATGTATGTACAGGAGCTGTGTACGTCCCGTCAGTGACAGCGCTACTCCCTGCGCAGGTACCGGCACTTTATACTGTATGTATGTACAGGAGCTGTGTACGTCCTGTCAGTGACAGCGCTACTCCCTGCGCAGGTACCGGCACTTTATACTGTATGTATGTACAGGATCTGTGTGCGTCCCGCCAGTGACAGCGCTACTCCCTGCGCAGGTACCGGCACTTTATACTGTATGTATGTACAGGATCTGTGTGCGTCCCGCCAGTGACAGCGCTACTCCCTGCGCAGGTACCGGCACTTTATACTGTATGTATGTACAGGAGCTGTGTACGTCCCGCCAGTGACAGCGCTACTCCCTGCGCAGGTACCGGCACTTTATACTGTATGTATGTACAGGAGCTGTGTACGTCCTGTCAGTGACATCGCTACTCCCTGCGCAGGTACCGGCACTTTATACTGTATGTATGTACAGGAGCTGTGTATGTCCTGTCAGTGACATCGCTACTCCCTGCGCAGGTACCGGCACTTTATACTGTATGTATGTACAGGAGCTGTGTACGTCCCGCCAGTGACAGCGCTACTCCCTGCGCAGGTACCGGCACTTTATACTGTATGTATGTACAGGAGCTGTGTACGTCCCGTCAGTGACATCGCTACTCCCTGCGCAGGTACCGGCACTTTATACTGTATGTATGTACAGGAGCTGTGTATGTCCGGTCAGTGACAGCGCTACACCCTGCGCAGGTACCGGCACTTTATACTGTATGTATGTACAGGAGCTGTGTACGTCCTGTCAGTGACAGCGCTACTCCCTGCGCAGGTACCGGCACTTTATACTGTATACATGTACAGGAGCTGTGTACGTCCTGTCAGTGACAGCGCTACTCCCTGCGCAGGTACCGGCACTTTATACTGTATGTATGTACAGGAGCTGTGTACGTCCTGTCAGTGACAGCGCTACTCCCTGCGCAGGTACCGGCACTTTATACTGTATGTATGTACAGAAGCTGTGTATGTCCTGTCAGTGACAGCGCTACTCCATGCACAGGTACCGGCACTTTATACTGTATGTATGTACAGGAGCTGTGTACGTCCTGTCAGTGACAGCGCTACTCCCTGCGCAGGTACCGGCACTTTATATTGTATGTATGTACAGGAGCTGTGTACGTCCTGTCAGTGACAGCGCTACTCCCTGCGCAGGTACCGGCACTTTATACTGTATGTATGTACAGGAGCTGTGTACGTCCTGTCAGTGACAGCGCTACTCCCTGCGCAGGTACCGGCACTTTATACTGTATGTATGTACAGGAGCTGTGTATGTCCTGTCAGTGACAGCGCTACTCCATGCACAGGTACCGGCACTTTATACTGTATGTATGTACAGGAGCTGTGTACGTCCTGTCAGTGACAGCGCTACTCCCTGCACAGGTACCGGCACTTTATACTGTATGTATGTACAGGAGCTGTGTACGTCCTGTCAGTGACAGCGCTACTCCCTGCGCAGGTACCGGCACTTTATACTGTATGTATGTACAGGAGCTGTGTACGTCCGCCAGTGACAGCGCTACTTCCTGCGCAGGTACCGGCACTTTATACTGTATGTATGTACAGGAGCTGTGTACGTCCTGTCAGTGACAGCGCTACTCCCTGCGCAGGTACCGGCACTTTATACTGTATGTATGTACAGGAGCTGTGTACGTCCCACCAGTGACAGCGCTACTCCCTGCGCAGGTACCGGCACTTTATACTGTATGTATGTACAGGAGCTGTGTACGTCCCGTCAGTGACAGCGCTACTCCCTGCGCAGGTACCGGCACTTTATACTGTATGTATGTACAGGAGCTGTGTACGTCCTGTCAGTGACAGCGCTACTCCCTGCGCAGGTACCGGCACTTTATACTGTATGTATGTACAGGAGCTGTGTACGTCCCGCCAGTGACAGCGCTTCTCCCTGCGCAGGTACCGGCACTTTATACTGTATGTATGTACAGGAGCTGTGTACGTCCCGCCAGTGACAGCGCTTCTCCCTGCGCAGGTACCGGCACTTTATACTGTATGTATGTACAGGAGCTGTGTACGTCCTGTCAGTGACAGCGCTACTCCCTGCGCAGGTACCGGCACTTTATACTGTATGTATGTACAGGAGCTGTGTACGTCCTGTCAGTGACAGCGCTACTCCCTGCGCAGGTACCGGCACTTTATACTGTATGTATGTACAGGAGCTGTGTACGTCCCGCCAGTGACAGCGCTACTCCCTGCACAGGTACCGGCACTTTATACTGTATGTATGTACAGGAGCTGTGTACGTCCTGTCAGTGACAGCGCTACTCCCTGCACAGGTACCGGCACTTTATACTGTATGTATGTACAGGAGCTGTGTACGTCCCGTCAGTGACAGCGCTACTCCCTGCGCAGGTACCGGCACTTTATACTGTATGTATGTACAGGAGCTGTGTACGTCCTGTCAGTGACAGCGCTACTCCCTGCGCAGGTACCGGCACTTTATACTGTATGTATGTACAGGAGCTGTGTACGTCCTGTCAGTGACAGCGCTACTCCCTGCGCAGGTACCGGCACTTTATACTGTATGTATGTACAGGATCTGTGTACGTCCTGTCAGTGACAGCGCTACTCCCTGCGCAGGTACCGGCACTTTATACTGTATGTATGTACAGGAGCTGTGTACATCCTGTCAGTGACAGCGCTACTCCCTGCGCAGGTACCGGCACTTTATACTGTATGTATGTACAGGAGCTGTGTACGTCCTGTCAGTGACAGCGCTACTCCCTGCGCAGGTACCGGCACTTTATACTGTATGTATGTACAGGAGCTGTGTACGTCCTGTCAGTGACAGCGCTACTCCCTGCGCAGGTACCGGCACTTTATACTGTATGTATGTACAGGAGCTGTGTACATCCCGTCAGTGACAGCGCTACTCCCTGCGCAGGTACCGGCACTTTATACTGTTGTGCAGAAAGCGTGCAGCCCATGTGTCAGTATTCCCTTGTGGCTAGATCTCCAGGGCAGCAGGCGGTTCTGAGGAGGAGGATGATTGGCTGACTCCAGCATGATCTCCAGATATAATCCTCCTTCCTGTCAGCACCCGCACTGTGTATATCACTGTGTTTTTGATATCTGGGCCTTTTGGCTTTTTTCATGATTCAAGGTTTTTAATTTGTGCTAATAGCGTTTTGTACAGGGTGAAAAGGTCGACATGAAAATGGCCGACACACATGGGCAACATTTTTCTTTGTGTTTTTTCCATTTCCTTACATTTGCTGCATTTACTATCCATGTCACAAACTATTACCTCTAGTAACCAGTGGCGTAGATTTAGAACAGATTGACATGCGGACGAGCGTCCGCATGTCAATCTGCTGTCTCCTCTCCCTCCCTGCTGTAGCGGGACACGGAGGGCACAGCCAGCCGCGCGCGCCTCTCCAGTGTCCATCCTGCGTCTCCGTCCGTCTGGTCTAATAATGGAAGTGCCGTTCATGAGCTCTGATTGGCTCACGAACCGGCACTTCCTTTATTAGACCAGAGAGACGGAGATGCAGGAGGGACATGAGAGAGGCGCGCGCTGTGCCCTCCTTGTCCCTCCTTCACAGCAGAGGGGGGGGGGGACACTGAGGGGGCATGTATGGCACAGGGGGCACTGAGGGGGCATGTATGGCACTGAGGGGGCATGTATGGCACAGGGGGCATATATGGCACTGAGGGGGCATGTATGGCACAGGGGCATATATGGCACTGAGGGGGCATGTATGGCACAGGGGGCACTGAGTGGGCATATATGGCACTGAGGGGGCATGTATGGCACAGGGGGCACTGAGGGAGCATATATGGCACTGAATGGGCATGTATGGCACGGGGCACTGAGGGGGCATATATGGCACTGGGGGGGCACTGAGGGGGTATATATGGCACTAGGGGGGAAGTGTGGGGGCATATATGGCACTGAGGGGGCATATATGGCACTGGGGGGGGTACTGAGGGGGATATATGGCACTGCATGTGTACCTGGCACATGGGGAGGGCTATATTTGGCACTGGGGGCACGTGAGCACCTGGCACTGTGGGGGAATATCTGGCACTGGGGGCATATGTGGCACTGGGGGCATGTGAGTACCTGGCACCGTGGGGGAATATGTGGCACTGGGGACATATGTGGCACTGGGAGCACAGCCCTAGCAACAAGCACTACCCCCTAGCAACGAGCATGACACCCAGTGCATGAAACTCCTGGCAACGAGCATGACACCCAGTGCATGAAACACCTGACAACGAGCATGACACCCAGTGCATGAAACACCTGGCAACGAGCATGACACCCTGAGCATGGAAACCCCTGGCACCGTGCATGGAACCAAGAGCATGAAACCCCTGGCAACGAGCATGATACCCAGTGCATGAAACCCCTGGCAACGAGCAGGTAATTTAAACGTAATTAGAAGCCTTACTGTAGGACTTAATGTGTAATGGGCATTACGGTGTGTGGCATAATGTATCACGGACATTGCGGTGTCTGTCATAATGTGTCACAGGCATTACGGTGTGTGGCATACTATATCACGTGCATTGTGGTATGTGGTATAATGTCTCAGGGGCATTGCAGTGTGGCATAATGTATAACGGGCATTGCGGTATGTGTCACCGGTATTATGGTGTATGGTATACTATATCACGGGCATTGTGATATGTGGTATAATGTCTCAGGGTCATTGCAGTGTGTGGCATAATGTATCACGGACATTGCGGTATGTGTCATAATGTGTCAGGCATTACTGTGTGTTGTATACTATATCACGGGCATTGTGGTGTGTGTCATAATGTGTCACAGGCATTGTATGTGCTATAATCTATCAGGGGCATTGCAGTGTGTAGCATAATGTATAACGGGCATTGCGATTCCTGTCGTCATGTGTCACAGGCATTACGGTGTGTGGCATAATGTGTCACAGGCATTACGGTGTGTGGCATAATGTGTCACAGGCATTACGGTGTGTGGCATAATGTGTCACAGGCATTACGGTGTGTGGCATAATGTGTCACAGGCATTATGGTGTGTGGCATAATGTGTCGGGGGCATTAATGTGTGTGCATACTGTGTCATGTGCATTATTGTGTGTGGCATAATGTCTAAGGGCCATTGCAGTATGTGGCATAATGTATACGGGGCATTACTATAAGGAGGAATAATGACAAATAATGTAAGGGGCATGAATCAGGATTATTTTTCTTTCCAGTGGTGGCTAACGTCTGGGCGTGCAGGTTGCAAAACTGGGGTATAAGGAAGTCTTTTCCTGCAATACAACGCCCCTTTATGCAAAGCCACGCCCATTCCAACGAAGCCACACACCCTTTTTGGCGGCGCGCGCCTTCGGCGCACGCATGTTTGTCCCTTTCATAGTGCCAATTATGGGGGTTGGGGGATTGGGGGGGCGGGCGCCGAAGAATTTTTTGGCTTGGGGGAGAAAAACTTCTAGTTACGCCACTGCTAGTAACCTTGTAGCGAGCCTGCAGGGGACGCAATTCACAAATGTGGGTGAAATATGTTTAAAAACACAAAATAACAGCACAAATATTTTTTTGATTCAACCTTTTTCCACTCGACCTTTGTGCACTGTCCACATAATGACTGTAATCCTTTATAATGCCTGTGTCCTGTGTCACCCCGACCTGTATGAGTCTGTGCTAACGTTTATATTATAGATAGAGATGAGCGGGTTCCCTGAGAACCGAACCCACCCGGACATCACGCATCAGATCCGGATCCGAGCCCGGCTCGGGTTTTCCCGCCTGACTCGGAAACCAGAACGAGGCAAAATCCTGCTGTCGGATTCTCGCGGGGTTTTGATTCCATACAAGGAGCCGCGCGTCGCGGCCATTTTCACTCCAGTCTCGGAGAGTGTATAGAGAGGACGTGTCCTCAGTGTTCAGTGTCTGTGTGGGGGCGGGAAAGTGGGGTGGCGAGTCTTGTGCTGCTCAGTCCTGTCCAGTGTAGTCAATCAGTGTATTGTGCTGCTCAGTCCAGTCCAGTGTAGTCAGTGTATTGTGCTGCTCAGTCCAGTCAAGTGTAGTCAGTGTTTTGTGCTGCTCAGTCCAGTCCAGTGTAGTCAGTGTATTGTGCTGCTCAGTCCAGTCCAGTGTAGTCAGTGTATTGTGCTGCTCAGTCCAGTCCAGTGTAGTCAGTGTATTGTGCTGCTCAGTCCAGTCCAGTGTAGTCAGTGTATTGTGCTGCTCAGTCCAGCCAGTCACAGTGTTGGTGTTCTCTGCTGCCATATACCCAGTGATATTGCTGTATAATTCCTGTGATGCTGGCGTATAATTCCTGTGATGCTGGCGTATAATTCCTGTGATACTGGCGTATAATTCCTGTGATACTGGCGTATAATTCCTGTGATACTGCCGTATAATTCCTGTGATACTGCCGTATAATTCCTGTGATATTGCCGTATAATTCCTATGAAACGTACGTATAATTCCCGTGATACTGCCGTATAATTCCTGTGATATTGCTGTATAATTCCTGTGATACTGGCGTATAATTCAAGTGATACTGGCGTATAATTCCCGTGATACTGCCATATAATTCCTGTGATACTGCCATATAATTCCCGTGATACTGGTGTATAATTCCCGTGATACTGGTGTATAATTCCCTTGATACTGGCGTATAATTCCCGTGATACTGATGTATAATTCCTTTTATATTGGCGTATAATTCCTGTGATATTGCCGTATAATTCCTGTGATACTGGCGTATAATTCGAGTGATACTGGCGTATAATTCCCGTGATACTGCCATATAATTCCTGTGATACTGGCGTATAATTCCCGTGATACTGGTGTATAATTCCCGTGATACTGGTGTATAATTCCCGTGATACTGGTGTATAATTCCCTTGATACTGGCGTATAATTCCAGTGATACTGGCGTATAATTCCAGTGATAATTCCTGTGATACTGGCGTATAATTCCTGTGATATTGCTGTATAATTCCTGTGAAACTCGTGTATAATTCCAGTGATACTGGCATATAATTCCTGTGATACTGGTGTATAATTCCTTTTATATTGGCGTATAATTCCTGTGATACTGGCGTATAATTCCTGCGATATTGCCGTATAATTCCTATGAAACAGACGTATAATTCCCAGGATACTGCCGTTTAATTCCTGTGATATTGCTGTATAATTCCCATGATACTGCCGTATAATTCCTGTGATATTGCTGTATAATTCCCGTGATACTGGCGTATAATTCCTGTGATATTGCCGTATAATTCCCGTGATACTGGCGTATAATTCCCGTGATACTGGCGTATAATTCCTGTGATACTGGCGTATAATTCCTGTGATACTGGCGTATAATTCCTGTGATACTGTTGTATAATTCCTGTGATATTGCCGTATAATTCCTATGAAACTGACGTATAATTCCTGTGATATTGCCGTATAATTCCTATGAAACTGACGTATAATTCCCGTGATACTGCCGTATAATTCCTGTGATATTGCTGTATAATTCCCGTGATACTGCCGTATAATTCCTGTGATATTGCTGTATAATTCCCGTGATACTGGCGTATAATTCCTGTGATATTGCCGTATAATTCCCGTGATACTTGCGTATAATTCTCGTGATACTGGCGTATAATTCCCGTGATACTGGTGTATAATTCCAGTGATACTGGCATATAATTCCTGTGATACTGGCGTATAATTCCTGTGATACTGGCGTATAATTCCAGTGATACTGGCGCATAATTCCTGTGAAACTAGCGTATAGTTCCTGTGATACAGGCGTATAACTCCTGTGATACTGGCGTACAATTCCTGTGATACTGGCGTACAATTCCTGTGATACTGGCGTATAATTCCTGTGATACTGGCGTATAATTCCTGTGTTACTGCCATATAATTCCCGTGATGCTGGCGTATAATTCCCATGATGCTGGCGTATAATTCCCGTGATATATAATTCCTGTGATACTGGCGTATAATTCCTGTGATACTGTCGTATAATTCCTCTGATACTGGTATATAATTCCTGTGATACTGGCGTATAATGCCTGTGATACTGGCATATAATTCCTGTGATACTGGCGTATAATTCCTGTGATACTGGCATATAATTCCTGTGATACTGTCGTATAATTCCTGTGATACCGGCATATAATTCCTGTGATACTGGCGTATAATTCCTGTGATACTGGCGTATAATTCCTGTGATACTGGCGTATAATTCCTGTGATACTGGCGTATAATTCCTGTGATACTGGCGTATAATTCTTGTGATATTGCCGTATAATTCCTATGAAACTGCCGTATAATTCCCGTGATACTGCCGTATAATTCCTGTGATATTGCTGTATAATACCTGTGATACTGGCGTATAATTCCTGTGATACTGGCGTATAATTCCTGTGATACTGGCGTATAATTCTCGTGATGCTGTCGTATAATTCCTGTGATACTGCAGTATAATTCCTGTGATACTGGCGTATAATTCCTGTGATATTGCTGTATAATTCCTGTGAAACTCGCGTATAATTCCTGTGATACTGGCGTATAATTCTCGTGATGCTGGCGTATAATTCCTGTGATACTGGCGTATAATTCCTGTGATACTGGTGTATAATTCCTTTTATATTGGCGTATAATTCCTGTGATATTGCCGTATAATTCCCGTGATACTGGTGTATAATTCCTGTGATACTGGAGTATAATTCCTGTGATACTGGCGTATAATTCCTGTGATATTGCTGTATAATTCCCGTGATACTGGCGTATAGTTCCCGTGATATTGCCGTATAATTCCTGTGATATTGCTGTATAATTCCTGTGATACTGGCGTATAGTTCCCGTGATATTGCCGTATAATTCCCGTGATACTGGCGTATAATTCCAGTGATACTGGCGTATAATTCCAGTGATACTGGCGTATAATTCCTGTGATACTGGCGTATAATTCCAGTGATATTGGCGTATAATTCCTGTGATTTTGCCGTATAATTCCCGTGATACTGGCGTATAGTACCCATGATATTGCTGTATAATTCCTGTGATACTGGCGTATAATTCCTGTGATACTGGCGTATAATTCCAGTGATATTGGCGTATAATTCCTATGATGCTGGAGTATAATTCCAGTGATACAGGCGTATAATTCCAGTGATACTGGAGTATAATTCCTGTGATGCTGGCGTATAATTCCAGTGATACTAGCGTATAATTTCCGTGATACTGGCGTATAATTCCAGTGATACTGGCGTATAATACCAGTGATACTGGCGTATAATTCCTATGATACTGGCGTATAATTCCTGTGATACTGGCGTATAATTCCTGTGATACTGGTGTATAATTCCTGTGATATTGCCGTATAATTCTCAAGATATTGGCGTATAAATCCTGTGATTCTGGCATATAATTCTAGTGATACTGGCATATAATTCTCGTGATACTGGCGTATAATTCCTGTGATGCTGGCGTATAATTCCCGTGATGCTGGCGATTCCTGTGATACCGTCGTAGAATTCATGTGATACAGGCGTATAATTCCTGTGATACTGCCGCATAATTCCTGTGATACCGGCGTATAATTCCTGTGATACTGGCATATAATTCCTGTGATACTGGCGTATAATTCCTGTGATACTGGCGTATAATTACAGTGATACTGACGTATAGTTCCTGTGATACTGGCATATAATTCCTGTGATAATGCTGTATAATTCCTGTGATACTGCTGTATAATTCCTGTGATACTGCTGTATTTTTCCTGTAATACCGTCGTATAATTCATGTGATACAGGCGTATAATTCCTGTGATACTGCCGCATAATTCCTGTAATACCGGCGTATAATTCCTGTGATACTGGCATATAATTCCTGTGATACTGGCGTATAATTCCTGTGATACTGGTGTATAATTACAGTGATACTGGCGTATAATTCCTGTCATACTGGCGTATAATTCCTATGATACCGGCATATAGTTCCTGTGATACAGGTGTATAATTCCTGTGATACTGGCGTATAATTCCTGTGATACAGGCGTATAATTCCAGTGATACTGGCGTATAATTCCAGTGATACTGGCGTATAATTCCTGTGATGCTGGCGTATAATTCCTGTGATACCGGCATATAATTCCTGTGATACTGCTGTATAATTCCTGTGATACTGCTGTATAATTCCTGTGATACTGCTGTATAATTCCTGTGATACCGGCGTATAATTCCTGTGATACTGCTGTTTAATTCCTGTGATACCGGCGTATAATTCCTGTGATGCTGGCGTATAATTCCTGTGATGCTGACGTATAATTCCTGTGATATTGCTGTATAATTCCTGTGATACTGGCGTATAATTCCTGTGATATTGCTGTATAATTCCTGTGATGCTGGCGTATAAATCCTGTGATACTGGCATATAATTCCTGTGATACTGGCATATAATTCCTGTGATACTGGCGTATAATTCCTGTGATACTGGCATATAATTCCTGTGATACTGGCGTATAATTCCTGTGATACTGACATATAATTCCTGTGATACTGGCATATAATTCCTGTGATACTGGCGTATAATTCCTGTGATACTGGCGTATAATTCCTGTGATATTGCTGTATAATTCCTGTGATACTGGCGTATAATTCCTGTGATATTGCTGTATAATTCCTGTGATACTGGCATATAATTCCTGTGATACTGGCATATAATTCCTGTGATACTTGCGTATAATTCCTGTGATGCTGGCGTATAATTCCTGTGATACTGTCGTATAATTCCTGTGATACTACTGTATAAATCTTGTGATACTGCTGTATAATTCCTGTGATACCGGCGTATAATTCCTGTGATACTGGTGTATAATTCCTGTGATACTGGTGTATAATTCCTGTGATACCGGCGTATAATTCCTCTGATACTGCTGTTTAATTCCTGTGATGCTGGCGTATAATTCCGGTGATGCTGGCGTATAATTCCTGTGATATTGCTGTATAATTCCTGTGATACTGGTGTATAATACCAGTGATACTGCCGTATAATTCCTGTGATGCTGTCGTATAATTCCTGTGATACTGGCGTATAATTCCTGTGATACTGGCATATAATTCCCGTGATACTGGCGTATAATTCCAGTGATACTGGAGTATAATTCCTGTGATACTGGCGTATAATTCCTGTGATACTGGCGTATAATTCCCGTGATACTGGCGTATAATTCCCGTGATACTGGCGTATAATTCCCGTGATACTGGCGTATAATTCCCGTGATACTGGCGCATCATTCCCGTGATACTGGCGCATCATTCCCGTGATACTGGCGCATCATTCCCGTGATACTGGCGCATCATTCCCGTGATACTGGCGCATCATTCCCGTGATACTGGCGCATCATTCCCGTGATACTGGCGTATAATTCTCGTTATACTGGCGTATAATTCCCGTGATACTGACGTATAATTCCCGTGATACTGCTGTATAAATCCTGTGATACTGCTGTATAATTCCTGTGATACTGCTGTATTTTTCCTGTGATACCGTCGTATAATTCATGTGATACAGGCGTATAATTCCTGTGATACTGCCGCATAATTCCTGTGATACCGGCGTATAATTCCTGTGATACTGGCATATAATTCCTGTGATACTGGCATATAATTCCTGTGATACTGGCATATAATTCCTGTGATACTGGCGTATAATTACTGTGATACTGGCGTATAATTACAGTGATACTGGCGTATAATTCCTGTGATACTGGCGTATAATTCCTATAATACAGGCGTATAATTCCAGTGATACTGGCGTATAATTCCAGTGATACTGGCGTATAATTCCTGTGATGCTGGCGTATAATTCCTGTGATACCGGCCTATAATTCCTGTGATACTGCTGTATAATTCCTGTGATACTGCTGTATAATTCCTGTGATACTGCTGTATAATTCCTGTGATACCGGCGTATAATTCCTGTGATACTGCTGTTTAATTCCTGTGATACCGGCGTATAATTCCTGTGATGCTGGCGTATAATTCCTGTGATGCTGACGTATAATTCCTGTGATATTGCTGTATAATTCCTGTGATACTGGCGTATAATTCCTGTGATATTGCTGTATAATTCCTGTGATACTGGCATATAATTCCTGTGATACTGGCATATAATTCCTGTGATACTTGCGTATAATTCCTGTGATGCTGGCGTATAATTCCTGTGATACTGTCGTATAATTCCTGTGATACTGCTGTATAAATCCTGTGATACTGCTGTATAATTCCTGTGATACCGGCGTATAATTCCTGTGATACTGGTGTATAATTCCTGTGATGCTGGCGTATAATTCCTGTGATACTGCTGTATAATTCCTGTGATACTGGCGTATAATTCCTGTGATACCGGCGTATAATTCCTGTGATACTGCTGTTTAATTCCTGTGATGCTGGCGTATAATTCCGGTGATGCTGGCGTATAATTCCTGTGATATTGCCGTATAATTCCTGTGATACTGCCGTATAATACCAGTGATACTGCCGTATAATTCCTGTGATGCTGTCGTATAATTCCTGTGATACTGGCGTATAATTCCTGTGATACTGGCGTATAATTCCAGTGATACTGCCGTATAATTCCCGTGATACTGGCGTATAATTCCCGTGATACTGGCGTATAATTCCCGTGATACTGGCGTATAATTCCCGTGATACTGGCGTATAATTCCCGTGATACTGGCGTATAATTCCCGTGATACTGGCGTATAATTCCCGTGATACTGGCGCATCATTCCCGTGATACTGGCGCATCATTCCCGTGATACTGGCGCATCATTCCCGTGATACTGGCGCATCATTCCCGTGATACTGGCGCATCATTCCCGTGATACTGGCGCATCATTCCCGTGATACTGGCGCATCATTCCCGTGATACTGGCGTATAATTCCCGTTATACTGGCGTATAATTCCCGTGATACTGCCGTATAATTACTGTGATACTGCCGTATAATTACCGTGATACTGGCGTATAATTACAGTGGTACTGCCGTATAAATCCAGTCCAGTGACACTGCCGTGTGTATATATGTGTATATATATATATATATATATATATACCCTGTTGCAAAGCGGATTACTGAGGCCATAACAACTATGCTGGTGTTAGACGTGCGCCCGGTATCCACCATTACTGTAGTGCCACTCCTAGATGGGCCAGGTGTTTGTGCCGCACACTTGTGTCACTTAGCTTAGTCACACAGCGACCTCGGTGCAACTTTTAGGCCTAAAAACAATATTGTGAGGTGTGAGGTGTTCAGAATAGACTGGAAATGAGTGGAAATTATGGTTATTAAGGGTTAATAATACTATGGGATCAAAATTACCCCCAAATTCTGTGATTTTAGCTGTTTTTATGTTTTTATCAAAAATCATCCAGATCCAAAACATGAGCGGGGAGTTGGAACCAAAACACAAAATACGAAACGTGCCCGCCGCACATCTCTAATTATAGATGGTAATGCTGACACGGTTCTGTCTGGTGTAACCGAGGCACAGCCGCATCTGCGGCGTGTGATCACCCTGACACAACACCTGATTATTGCCGGGATTACGTGACTGGCAGTAAAGGTAACCTGACACCCTCTGCACTGTGTCACATCGCCGCGGCCAGGAGACGGGAACATAGATGTCTGTGCTTAGTATGGATTTATAGTGTATATAATAAAAGTGCCGGTTGCCAGGTGACAGAGATAACGCCGCAGCCGTTTCCTCTTTATGCTGAATGTTAGTAAGTGAGGCAGACGCCCGCCGTACTCATCCGACATCAGCAAGTGCATACACAGCGGCGACAGAGACCCGACATCAGCAAGTGCATACACAGCGGCGACAGAGACCCGACATCAGCAAGTGCATACACAGCGGCGACAGAGACCCGACATCAGCAAGTGCATACACAGCGGCGACAGAGACCCGACATCAGCAAGTGCATACACAGCGGCGACAGAGACCCGACATCAGCAAGTGCGTACACAGCGGCGACAGAGACCCGACATCAGCAAGTGCATACACAGCGGCGACAGAGACCCGACATCAGCAAGTGCATACACAGCGGCGACAGAGACCTGACATCAGCAAGTACATACACAGCGGCGACAGAGACCCGACATCGGCAAGTACATACACAGCGGCGACAGAGACCCGACATCGGCAAGTACATACACAGCGGCGACAGAGACCCGACATCAGCAAGTACATACACAGCGGCGACAGAGACCCGACATCAGCAAGTACATACACAGCGGCGACAGAGACCTGACATCAGCAAGTGCATACACAGCGGCGACAGAGACCTGACATCAGCAAGTACATACACAGCGGCGACAGAGACCCGACATCGGCAAGTACATACACAGCGGCGACAGAGACCCGACATCAGCAAGTACATACACAGCGGCGACAGAGACCCGACATCAGCAAGTACATACACAGCGGCGACAGAGACCCGACATCAGCAAGTGCATACACAGCGGCGACAGAGACCTGACATCAGCAAGTACATACACAGCGGCGACAGAGACCCGACATCGGCAAGTACATACACAGCGGCGACAGAGACCCGACATCGGCAAGTACATACACAGCGGCGACAGAGACCCGACATCAGCAAGTACATACACAGCGGCGACAGAGACCCGACATCAGCAAGTACATACACAGCGGCGACAGAGACCTGACATCAGCAAGTGCATACACAGCGGCGACAGAGACCTGACATCAGCAAGTACATACACAGCGGCGACAGAGACCTGACATCAGCAAGTGCATACACAGCGGCGACAGAGACCCGACATCAGCAAGTACATACACAGCGGCGACAGAGACCCGACATCAGCAAGTACATACACAGCGGCGACAGAGACCTGACATCAGCAAGTACATACACAGCGGCGACAGAGACCTGACATCAGCAAGTACATACACAGCGGCGACAGAGACCCGACATCAGCAAGTACATACACAGCGGCGACAGAGACCCGACATCAGCAAGTACATACACAGCGGCGACACAGACCTGACATCAGCAATTACATACACAGCGGCGACATAGACCCGACATCAGCAAGTGCATACACAGCGGCGACAGAGACCCGACATCAGCAAGTACATACACAGCGGCGACAGAGACCCGACATCAGCAAGTACATACACAGCGGCGACAGAGACCCGACATCAGCAAGTACATACACAGCGGCGACAGAGACCCGACATCAGCAAGTGCATACACAGCGGCGACAGAGACCCGACATCAGCAAGTGCATACACAGCGGCGACAGAGACCCGACATCAGCAAGTGCATACACAGCGGCGACAGAGACCCGACATCAGCAAGTACATACACAGCGGCGACAGAGACCTGACATCAGCAAGTGCATACACAGCGGCGACAGAGACCCGACATCAGCAAGTGCATACACAGCGGCGACATAGACCCGACATCAGCAAGTGCATACACAGCGGCGACAGAGACCCGACATCAGCAAGTGCATACACAGCGGCGACACAGACCCGACATCGGCAAGTACATACACAGCGGCGACAGAGACCCGACATCGGCAAGTACATACACAGCGGCGACAGAGACCCGACATCAGCAAGTGCATACACAGCGGCGACAGAGACCCGACATCAGCAAGTGCATACACAGCGGCGACAGAGACCCGACATCAGCAAGTGCATACACAGCGGCGACAGAGACCCGACATCAGCAAGTGCATACACAGCGGCGACAGAGACCCGACATCGGCAAGTACATACACAGCGGCGACAGAGACCCGACATCGGCAAGTACATACACAGCGGCGACAGAGACCCGACATCAGCAAGTGCATACACAGCGGCGACGGACAGACTGCAGCATGGCTCTCATTAGCGATGTCTCAGAAGACCTCGCTAACAACCGTGGGAGCGAGCACGCAGACAGTGGGAGCGCGCAGGTAGTGGGAGCGCGCAGGTAGTGGGAGCGCGCAGGTAGCGGGAGCACGCAGACAGTGGGAGCGCGCAGGTAGTGGGAGCGCGCAGGTAGTGGGAATGTGCAGATAGTGGTAGCGAGCATGCAGACAGCGGGAGCACGCAGACAGCAGGAGCACGCAGACAGCGGGAGATAGCGGGAGCGCGCAGGTAGTGGTAGCGCACAGTGGGAGCGAGCACGCAGACAGCGGGAGCACACAGATAGTGGGAGCACACAGACAGTGGGAGATAGCGGGAGCATGCAGGTAGTGGGAGCACACAGGTAGCGGGAGCACGCAGGTAGCGGGAGCACGCAGGTAGCGGGAGCACGCAGACAGCGGGAGCACGCAGGTAGCGGGAGCACGCAGGTAGCGGGAGCACGCAGGTAGCGGGAGCACACAGACAGTGGGAGATAGCGGGAGCATGCAGGTAGTGGTAGCGCACAGTGGGAGCGAGCACGCAGACAGCGGGAGCACACAGACAGTGGGAGATAGCGGGAGCATGCAGGTAGTGGGAGCACACAGGTAGCGGGAGCGCTAGCGGGAGCACGCAGATAGTGGGAGCACGCAGGTAGCGGGAGCACGCAGGTAGCGGGAGCACGCAGACAGCGGGAGCACGCAGACAGCGGGAGCACGCAGACAGCGGGAGCACGCAGGTAGCGGGAGCACGCAGGTAGCGGGAGCACGCAGACAGCGGGAGCACGCTGACAGCGGGAGCGCGCATTTAGTGGCAGCACGCAGATAGTGGGAATGCGCAGATAGTGGTAGCGAGCATGCAGACAGCGGGAGCACGCAGACAGCGGGAGACAGCGGGAGCACGCAGACAGTGGGAGACAGCGGGAGCACGCAGACGGGAGCGAGCACGCAGACAGCGGGAGCGAGCACGCAGACAGCGGGAGCGAGCACGCAGACAGCGGGAGCACACAGATAGTGGGAGCACACAGACAGTGGGAGCGCGCAGACAGTGGGAGCACGCAGACAGCGGGAGCGCGCATTTAGTGGCAGCACGCAGATAGTGGGAATGCGCAGATAGTGGTAGCGAGCATGCAGACAGCGGGAGCACGCAGACAGTGGGAGACAGCGGGAGCACGCAGACAGCAGGAGCACGCAGACAGTGGGAGATAGCGGGAGCGCGCAGGTAGTGGTAGCGCACAGTGGGAGCGAGCACGCAGACAGCGGGAGCACGCAGACCGCGGGAGCACGCAGACAGTGGGAGCACGCAGACAGCGAGAGCGCGCATTTAGTGGCAGCACGCAGATAGTGGGAATGCGCAGATAGTGGTAGCGAGCATGCAGACAGCGGGAGAACGCAGACAGCGGGAGACAGCGGGAGCACGCAGACAGTGGGAGACAGCAGGAGCACGCAGACAGCAGGAGCACACAGACAGCGGGAGATAGCGGGAGCGCGCAGGTAGTGGTAGCGCACAGTGGGAGCGAGCACGCAGACAGCCGGAGCGAGCACGCAGACAGCAGGAGCGAGCACGCAGACAGCGGGAGCACACAGATAGTGGCAGCACACAGACAATGGGAGCGCGCAGGTAGTGGGAGCACGCAGACAGCGGGAGCACGCAGACAGCGGGAGCACGCAGACAGTGGGAGCACGCAGACAGCGGGAGCGCGCATTTAGTGGCAGCACACAGATAGTGGGAATGCGCAGACTGTGGTAGCGAGCATGCAGACAGCGGGAGCACGCAGACAGCGGGAGACAGCGGGAGCACGCAGACAGTGGGAGACAGCGGGAGCACGCAGACAGCGGGAGATAGCGGGAGCGTGCAGGTAGTGGTAGCGCACAGTGGGAGCGAGCACGCAGACAGCGGGAGCGAGCACGCAGACAGCGGGAGCACACAGATAGTGGGAGCACACAGACAGTGGGAGATAGCGGGAGCATACAGGTAGTGGGAGCACGCAGGTAGTGGGAGCACGCAGATAGCGGGAGCGCTAGCGGGAGCACGCAGGTAGCGGGAGCACGCAGACAGCGGGAGCACGCAGACAGCGGGAGCACGCAGACAGCGGGAGCACGCAGGTAGCGGGAGCACGCAGGTAGCGGGAGCACGCAGACAGCGGGAGCACGCTGACAGCGGGAGCGCGCATTTAGTGGCAGCACGCAGATAGTGGGAATGCGCAGATAGTGGTAGCGAGCATGCAGACAGCGGGAGCACGCAGACAGCGGGAGACAGCGGGAGCACGCAGACAGTGGGAGACAGCGGGAGCACGCAGACGGGAGCGAGCACGCAGACAGCGGGAGCGAGCACGCAGACAGCGGGAGCGAGCACGCAGACAGCGGGAGCGAGCACGCAGACAGCGGGAGCACACAGATAGTGGGAGCACACAGACAGTGGGAGCGCGCAGACAGTGGGAGCACGCAGACAGCGGGAGCGCGCATTTAGTGGCAGCACGCAGATAGTGGGAATGCGCAGATAGTGGTAGCGAGCATGCAGACAGCGGGAGCACGCAGACAGTGGGAGACAGCGGGAGCACGCAGACAGCAGGAGCACGCAGACAGTGGGAGATAGCGGGAGCGCGCAGGTAGTGGTAGCGCACAGTGGGAGCGAGCACGCAGACAGCGGGAGCACGCAGACCGCGGGAGCACGCAGACAGTGGGAGCACGCAGACAGCGGGAGCGCGCATTTAGTGGCAGCACGCAGATAGTGGGAATGCGCAGATAGTGGTAGCGAGCATGCAGACAGCGGGAGAACGCAGACAGCGGGAGACAGCGGGAGCACGCAGACAGTGGGAGACAGCAGGAGCACGCAGACAGCAGGAGCACACAGACAGCGGGAGATAGCGGGAGCGCGCAGGTAGTGGTAGCGCACAGTGGGAGCGAGCACGCAGACAGCCGGAGCGAGCACGCAGACAGCAGGAGCGAGCACGCAGACAGCGGGAGCACACAGATAGTGGCAGCACACAGATAGTGGCAGCACACAGACAATGGGAGCGCGCAGGTAGTGGGAGCACGCAGACAGCGGGAGCACGCAGACAGTGGGAGCACGCAGACAGCGGGAGCGCGCATTTAGTGGCAGCACACAGATAGTGGGAATGCGCAGACTGTGGTAGCGAGCATGCAGACAGCGGGAGCACGCAGACAGCGGGAGACAGCGGGAGCACGCAGACAGTGGGAGACAGCGGGAGCACGCAGACAGCGGGAGATAGCGGGAGCGTGCAGGTAGTGGTAGCGCACAGTGGGAGCGAGCACGCAGACAGCGGGAGCGAGCACGCAGACAGCGGGAGCACACAGATAGTGGGAGCACACAGACAGTGGGAGATAGCGGGAGCATACAGGTAGTGGGAGCACGCAGGTAGTGGGAGCACGCAGGTAGCAGGAGCGCTAGCAGGAGCACGCAGGTAGCGGGAGCACGCAGATAGCGGGAGCGCTAGCGGGAGCACGCAGGTAGCGGGAGCACGCAGGTAGCGGGAGCACGCAGATAGCGGGAGTGCTAGCGGCAGCACGCAGGTAGCGGGAGCACGCAGGTAGCAGAAGCGCTAGTGGGAGCACGCAGGTAGCGGGAGCACGCAGATAGCGGGAGCGCTAGCGGCAGCACGCAGGTAGCGGGAGCACGCAGGTAGCAGGAGCGCTAGCGGGAGCACGCAGGTAGCGGGAGCACGCAGATAGCGGGAGCGCTAGCGGCAGCACGCAGGTAGCGGGAGCACGCAGGTAGCAGGAGCGCTAGCGGCAGCACGTAGGTAGCGGGAGCACGCAGGTAGCGGGAGCACGCAGGTAGTGGGAGCGCTAGCGGGAGCACGCAGGTAGCGGGAGCACGCAGATAGCGGGAGCACGCAGGTAGCGGGAGCACGCAGGTAGCGGGAGCACGCAGGTAGCAGGAGCAAGCAGGTAGCGGGAGCACGCAGGTAGCGGGAGCACGCAGGTAGCGGGAGCAAGCAGGTAGCGGGAGCACGCAGGTAGCAGGAGCGCTAGCGGGAGCACGCAGATAGTGGGAGCACGCAGGTAGCTGGAGCACGCAGGTAGCCGGAGCACGCAGGTAGCGGGAGCACGCAGATAGCGGGAGCACGCAGATAGCGGGAGCACGCAGGTAGCGGGAGCACGCAGGTAGCAGGAGCGCTAGCGGGAGCACGCAGGTAGCGGGAGCACGCAGGTAGCGGGAGCACGCAGATAGCGGGAGCACGCAGATAGCGGGAGCACGCAGGTAGCGGGAGCACGCAGGTAGCGGGAGCACGCAGGTAGCGGGAGCACACTGGATGAGTTGAAAGATTTGTTGTTCCGACCTGCTGGAATTGGGTAAATCGTTCAAAATATCATCTAATGTGCACGCAGCGTAAGGGTTGGCCTATGGCAACGCAGACTGGTCACGGCAGCAGCGACACTGGTGACATATTTTTGTACGTACAAGCACGCAGCTGATGGCAAATACACACCCAGAAAATGGCCATGACTCATCTGTAACACCTCCAAAAGGCCACTTCCTGTCACTTTTCCATGAAATTCTCATTGTGAGAGGGGTCACACCTTGATGCAGTGTCGGAACAAAAGAGTGATGGGCCCGGGTGCAACAATATCTATTGCCCCCCCCTATTCCAAATAGGGACAGCACTCATAGGGTGTGGTCTCCTTGAAAAGGGGGCATGGCCATATAATAGTACCCCTAATTCAAATTACATCACATAGTAGTGCAATTGTATTCAAATAACACAGTGCAGTAGTGCCCCTTATACACATTACGCCACACAGTAGTGCCCCTTAGGCACATTATGCCACACAGTAGTGCCCCATATACACATTATGCCACACAGTAGTGCCCTATATTCACATTACACCAAACAGTAGTGCCCCTTATACACATTACGCCAAACAGTAGTGCCCCTTATAAACATTACGCCATCAGTAGTGCCCCTTATACACATTGCATCACATAGTAATGCCTCTTATACACATTACGCTGCACAGTAGTGCCCCTTATACACATTACACCAAATAGTAGTGCCCCTTATACACATTATGCCGCACAGTAGTGCCCCTTATACACATTACACCACACAGTAAAGCTTCTTATACACATTACTCCACACAGTAGAGCGCCTTATACACATTAGGCCACACAGTAAAGTTCCTTATACACATTATGCCACAAAGTAGTGCCCCTTATACACATTACACCACACAGTAGTGCCCCTTATACACATCACACTGCACAATAGTACTCCTTACACATGTTACACAACACAGTAGAGCTCCTTATGCACATTACACCACACAGTAGTGTCCCTTATACACATTACGCTGCAACAGCAGTACTCCTTGTACATGTTACGCCACACAGTAGTACTCTTTATACATGTAACGTCACACAGTGGAGCTTCTTACACAGTAGAGGTCCCAAAAATCGTCCTTCTTTCTTATCTGGTCAGTCACTGGTCGGACGCCGGCGTACTGTAACAGCCAGAAGATGCGGGATTTGTGCGGTCATGATCGTTTCTGGAGCCAGGTCTAGAGGTCCCGCGGATGCCACACTGGGGTGCACAGAGTAGGATTCCAGGATTGCCTCTCATGGCACATGTGTATGTGCAGATTGGGCTTCAGCATAGATTTTGGCATCTTGTCCTGTATGAGTTGATATGATTTGTCTGGAGCTCAGCTGACACTTCCAGCCAATCCAGAACAACCCTTGGGTAGAAAGTTTCCTGGTTTGCAAGGCATAAGTCACACAGCTCTACGTGTGAGCATTGGACCCTATTCAGTAAGGACCTTTTGATGGCATACTGGGGGCTGCCCAGCAGGCTACCCACCGCCTCCCCCCTGATTGACAGGCAGATGCGTTTGCATTTACGGCCTGCGTCATCTTAGACGTTTCTGCAGATGGATCGCTAGTTGCGATACAACCTGAATGAGTTCCATTGTCTCTGTGCTCTCCAGCAATCCTATCTGCTTCCCGGGGATCCTGATCCCAGTATCTACCAGTATCCTTAACCATCGGTGCAAATCCGATATTCTCTACCATCGGTGCAAGTCCGATATTCTCTACCATCGGTGTAAGTCCGATATTCTCTACCATCGGTGCAAGTCCGATATTCTCTACCATCGGTGCAAGTCCGATATTCTCTACCATCGGTGCAAGTCCGATATTCTCTACCATCGGTGCAAGTCCAATATTCTCTACCATCGGTGCAAGTCTGATAAGCTCTACCATTGGAGCAAGTCTGATAAGCTCTACCATTGGTGCAAGTCTGATATTCTCTACCATCGGTGCAAGTCCGATATTCTCTATCATCGGTGCAAGTCCGATATTCTCTACCATCAGTGCAAGTCCGATATTCTCAACCATCGGTGCAAGTTCGATATTCTCTACCATCGGTGCAAGTCCAATATTCTCTACCATCGGTGCAAGTCTGATAAACTCTACCATTGGAGCAAGTCTGATAAGCTCTACCATTGGTGCAAGTCTGATATTCTCTACCATTGGTGCAAGTCTGATATTCTCTACCATTGGTGTAAGTCTGATATTCTCTACCATCGGTGCAAGTCTGATATTCTCTACTATTGGTGCAAGTCTGATATTCTCTACCATTGGTGTAAGTCTGATATTCTCTACCATCGGTGCAAGTCTGATATTCTCTACCATTGGTGCAAGTCTGATATTCTCTACCATTGGTGTAAGTCTGATATTCTCTACCATCGGTGCAAGTCTGATAAGCTCTACCATCGGTGCAAGTCCGATATTCTCTACCATCGGTGCAAGTCCGATATTCTCTACCATCGGTGCAAGTCTGATATTCTCTACCATCGGTGCAAGTCCGATATTCTCTACCATCGGTGCAAGTCCGATATTCTCTACCATCGGTGCAAGTCCGATAAGCTCTACCATTGGAGCAAGTCTGATAAGCTCTACCATCGGTGCAAGTCTGATATTCTCTACCATCGGTGCAAGTCTGATATTCTCTACCATCGGTGCAAGTCTGATATTCTCTACCATCGGTGCAAGTCTGATAAGCTCTACCATCGGTGCAAGTCTGATAAGCTCTACCATCGGTGCAAGTCCGATATTCTCTACCATTGGTGCAAGTCCGATATTATCTACCATCGGTGCAAGTCTGATATTCTCTACCATCGGTGCAAGTCCGATATTCTCTACCATCGGTGCAAGTCCGATATTCTCTACTATTGGTGCAAGTCTGATATTCTCTACCATTGGTGTAAGTCTGATATTCTCTACCATCGGTGCAAGTCTGATAAGCTCTACCATCGGTGCAAGTCCGATATTCTCTACCATCGGTGCAAGTCCGATATTCTCTACCATCGGTGCAAGTCTGATATTCTCTACCATCGGTGCAAGTCCGATATTCTCTACCATCGGTGCAAGTCCGATATTCTCTACCATCGGTGCAAGTCCGATAAGCTCTACCATTGGAGCAAGTCTGATAAGCTCTACCATTGGTGCAAGTCTGATATTCTCTACCATCGGTGCAAGTCTGATATTCTCTACCATCGGTGCAAGTCTGATATTCTCTACCATCGGTGCAAGTCTGATAAGCTCTACCATCGGTGCAAGTCTGATAAGCTCTACCATCGGTGCAAGTCCGATATTCTCTACCATTGGTGCAAGTCCGATATTATCTACCATCGGTGCAAGTCTGATATTCTCTACCATCGGTGCAAGTCCGATATTCTCTACCATCGGTGCAAGTCCGATATTCTCTACCATCGGTGCAAGTCCGATATTCTCTACCATCGGTGCAAGTCTGATATTCTCTACCATCGGTGCAAGTCTGATATTCTCTACCATCGGTGCAAGTCTGATAAGCTCTACCATCGGTGCAAGTCTGATAAGCTCTACCATTGGTGCAAGTCTGATATTCTCTACCATTGGTGCAAGTCTGATATTCTCTACCATCGGTGCAAGTCTGATATTCTCTACCATCGGTGCAAGTCTGATAAGCTCTACCATTGGAGCAAGTCTGATAAGCTCTACCATTGGTGCAAGTCTGATATTCTCTACCATTGGTGCAAGTCTGATATTCTCTACCATTGGTGCAAGTCTGATATTCTCTACCATCGGTGCAAGTCTGATATTCTCTACCATCGGTGCAAGTCTGATATTCTCTACCATTGGTGCAAGTCCGATATTCTCTACCATCGGTGCAAGTCTGATAAGCTCTACCATTGGAGCAAGTCTGATAAGCTCTACCATTAGTGCAAGTCTGATATTCTCTACCATTGGTGCAAGTCTGATATTCTCTACCATCGGTGCACGTCTGATATTCTCTACCATCGGTGCAAGTCTGATATTCTCTACCATTGGTGCAAGTCTGATAAGCTCTACCATTGGTGCAAGTCTGATAAGCTCTGCCATTGGTGCAAGTCTGATATTCTCTACCATCTGTGCAAGTCCGATATTCTCTACAATCGGTGCAAGTCCGATATTCTCTACCATTGGTGCAAGTCTGATATTCTCTACCGTTGGTGCAAGTCTGATATTCTCTACCATTGGTGCAAGTCTGATAAGCTCTACCATCTGTGCAAGTCTGATATTCTCTACCATCGGTGCAAGTCCGATATTCTCTACCAACAGTACAAGTTCAATATTTGCTACCGTGGGTGACTCAGAAATCATTCCTTTCTAGGGATAACCCAGGTGAGCCAGTCAGGGGTCGCAACTGGACCATCGGGTGCAGCTAAGCCAAAATTCCTTTGTGAGGATCCCTGGTGAATACCACTGACAGGATAAGACTCCACGCCCCTGTCTTGGGTCTTACTCAACTATCTGGTGTTAGTTTGTGTACTCTGTCTCCTACCTCTGTGCAGGGAGCCACCATGTTGTAGACCAAGCCAAGCCAATAGGTATCCCAATTCGCATCCAGCTACTTCGGTGCCGTCTTTCCTTATAAAAAGGAGTGGATGCTTAGTCATGGTGCCAGTGCTTCAAGTTACTTGCTGCTGTAAGGTGCTCAAGCTCTGTGCTCCCAGATAATCCCCGGTATCCTGGTTCTGTTGTGGCTGCCCGGTGGTCAGTTCTGTTATTGCAGTCCTGTGCTCCCAGATAACCCCTGGTATCCTGGTTCTGCTGTGGCTGCCCGGTGGTCAGTTCTGTTATTGCAGTCTTGTGCTCCCAGATAATTCACGGTATCCTGGTTCTGTTGTGGCTGCCCGGTGGTCAGTTCTGTTATTGCAGTCCTGTGCTCCCAGATAATTCACGGTATCCTGGTTCTGTTGTGGCTGCCCGGTGGTCAGTTCTGTTATTGCAGTCCTGTGCTCCCAGTGCACCTGCTCTTGCGGTTTAACCGCTGTGTCCTCTATCTGGTAGAGGGTCTCCATTTGCTGACGGTGCTCACAGTGATCCTCTCTTCAACATCGTTCTTCAAGTCGTCTCTTCATTCAGTGTTCTTCAGCATTGTTTACAAATAAAAAGTAATCTCTTCATTCAGAGTTCTTCAGCATCGTTTACAAATCACAAGTCATCTCTTCATTCTGTGTTCTTCAACATCGTTTACAAATCACAATAGCTGCTCCCTCAGTCAATTATCAGTTGTCAGATCCCCAACTCAAGCCACGCGTGACACTTTGCAGCAACATTTAGTGTGGTACATACAAGGTATGTCGTCCAGGCTAGATGAGATCCACTCACTTCTCAGTCATCTCCAGTTACCATAGCTCCTGTCTCTCCACCAGTTCAGGTGGTTTCCACTCCAACAGCCTCAAGTTCCTCTCTCCCTCTTTCACCTTCCAGTAGGTTTGACAGGAACCCTAAGCAATAAAGAGGTTTCGTCAAATAATGCGAAATCCACTTTTGGTTGCAACTGGCAAATTTTCCAACCGCTCATAAGAGGAAAGCCTATATAATAGGATTTTAATACCTACCGGTAAATCCTTTTCTCTTAGTCCGTAGAGGATGCTGGGGACTCCAAAAGGACCATGGGGTATAGATGAGATTCGCAGGAGACATGGGCACACTATAAGACTTTGAATGGGTGTGAACTGGCTCCTCCCTCTATGCCCCTCCTCCAGACTCCAGTTACAGAACTGTGCCCAGGGAGACGGACATTTCGAGGAAAGAATTTATTGTTTAAACACGGTGAGTGTCATACCAGCTCACACCCCGAATATGCCGCAGAACGTGGCATTCAATAGAACACCAGCCGACGGCATGAAGAATATGCAGCAATATGCTGACATAAAGCCTAACACAACCTGTGGGTAAACACAACCAATAACAGCATAACGCATGCCACGGCATGAATAACGTCAGCAACAGGCTGACTTAAACACAACACACCATGTGTGTAACCATACCCAATACCTGCAGATACAGTACGCACTGGGACGGGCGCCCAGCATCCTCTACGGACTAAGAGAAAAGGATTTACCGGTAGGTATTAAAATCCTATTTTCTCCTACGTAATAGAGGATGCTGGGGACTCCAAAAGGACCATGGGGTTTATACCAAAGCTCCAGACCGGGTGGGAGAGTGCGGACGACTCTGCAGCACCGATTGAGCAAACATGAGGTTCTCATCAGCCAGGGTATCAAACTTGTAGAACTTTGCAAAGGTGTTTGAACCCGACCCAGTAGCTGCTCGGCAAAATTGAACTGCCGAGACTTCTCGGGCATCCGCCCAAGAAGAGCCCACCCTCCTGGCAGAATGGGCCTTCACCGACTTCGGTAACGGCAATCCAGCCGTAGAATGAGCCTGCTGAATCGTATCACAGATCCAGCGTGCAATGGTCTGCTTAGAAGCAGGAACCCCAATTTTGTTTGGGAGCATACAGGATAAACAGAGCCTCTGTTTCCCCAATCTGAGCCGTTCTGGCGACATAATTATTCAAAGCTCTGACTACATCGAGAGACTTCGAATCAGCCAAGGCTTCAGTAGCCACAGGCACACCAATAGGTTGGTTCATGTGAAAAGCAGAAACCACTTTTGGCTCTATCTACATGGAAGATCAAATAGGTGCTCTTGTGAGTCAAAGCAGCAAATTCCGACACCCGCCTTGCGGACGCCAAGGTCAATAGCATGACCACTTTCCAAGTGAGAAATTTTAACTCAACCTTTCATAAAGGTTCCAAGCAGTGTGACATAAGAAACTGCAATACCACGTTAAGGTCCCATGGCGCCACTGGGGGCACAAATAGAGGGTGGATGTGCAGCACTCCTTTCACGAAAGTCTGAACTTCTGAAAGGATGGCCAATTCTTTTTGAAAGAAAAGTGTTAAGGCCGCAATCTGCACTTTAATGGAGCTTAACTTTATGCCCGCATCCACACCTGCTTGCAAAAAATGGAGAAACGACCCAGCTGAAATTCTTCCGTCGGAACCTTCTTGGATTCACACCAAGACACATACTTCCTCCAAATACGGTGATAAAGCTTTGCCGTTACTCCCTTCCTAGCCTGACGCAATGTGGGAATGACTTCACTGGACAAACCCTTTCGTGCTAGGATATGGTGTTCCACCGCCATGCCGCCAAACGCAGCCGCGGTAAGTCTTGATACACTCCCGGTCCTTGCTGTAACAGGTCCTCTCATAGAGGAAGAGGCCAGGGATCTTCTATGAGTAAGTCTTGAAGATCTGGATACCAAGCCCTCCTTGGCTAAACCGGAACCATGAGGATCGCCTGAACCCTTTGTTCTTCGTATATTTACCACCTTCGGAAAGAGTGAAAGTGGGGGGAACACATAGACCGACTGAAGCACCTACGGTGTCACGAGAACGTCCACTGCTATTGCTTGAGTGTCCCTTGAACTGGAACAATATCCCTGAAGTTTCTCGTTGAGGCAAGACACAATCATGTCTAATTGAGGAATTCCCCAAAGACTTGTCACTTCTGTGAAAATTTCTTGATGAAGACCCCACTCTGGATGGAGATCGTGTCTGCTGAGGAAGTCTATTTCTCCGTTGTCTACACCTGGAACGAAGACCGCTAATAGAGCATTTACCTGCCTTTCCGCCCAGTGAAAAACGTTTACGGCTTCTGCCATTGCCGCTTCGCTCTTCGTTCCGCCCTAGCGGCTTACTTACGCCACTGCTGTTGTCGTCCGACAGAATTAAGACGGGCAGATCGCGAAGAAGATGTTCCGTTGTAAATAGCTCTTAATTCCAGAATGCTTATTGCAGACAAGCCCTCCGGCATGACCTTTTTCCCTGGAGACTTGTATCCATGGACACCAGGATCTATTACTGGATCCCGAACCTTCGTCTCTGTAGGAGGTGAGAACTGTGAAGCCACCACAGGAGAGATATCCTGGACCTGGAAACTAGGATTAATTTCTGGTGCATGTGCAGGTGAGACCCGGACCACATGTCCAACTGGTCCCGCAAAAACCACTCTGGCATTTGACCTGCTCACCGAATGGCCTCGAAGGCCGCAACCATCTGTATCAACGGAACGTATTGATGGGTTTACACTGTTGCAAATCTGAGCCGACTCCGGATCCTCAGATCTCTTATGTGTTGAAGAACTGTCAGAGAGAAACAACAATTTGTACCACTTGTTTCTTGACCTCGCCGTAGTCAGGAGAGCGTCGCAGTACAGAATAATAATGGCTCTTATTATTGAAGGAAAACCATCATACTGCCATCACTCCGGTGAAATGGCAATGACAATCCTGAATAGCAAACCCAGGTAAGGTTAATGCGGATGAAACTGCATTTAAACCCTCTTACTTCTTTACAGGTTGGAGATCCCTGCCCTGAGAGATTCCATCCTGTAGTTCAACTTCTTAAGTAGAAATCTTTTAGGGATCATTCTGACCGAGTTGTCCGGGCTCAGAAGCACGAAAAAGCTTGAATAACAGCTTTTTTTTGTGTGACAGGGACAGCAGGACAATGTCCTGATCCTGACCCAACTCTTGTATGGCGTCGTGTACTACCTCCCCGTCAAGAGGAGAATCTGTAAGATCTATTTGAAAAACCAGTGAGGGGAATCATCTGGAAACTCCAGTATGTCCCCCTCTGGTCTCTATTCCTAACTCACTGGTCCAAGTCCATTCCAGGACTGACTGAAGAGTATCAGACGAGTTCTCACCGGTGTGGGCTCCCGCAAGATAGATCCAGCGACATGCGGTGGGTGTGGCAGAAACAGAGGACGATATCTGCTTCTGTGAACCTGAAAAGGCTGCAGACCTCTTACCTTTTCACCTTCCAGCACCTGCAAAGAAGGGGAAAAACCGGAATCCAACCGGTCCAAATGACGGCATCCTACAAAAAATGCGTCACCAACCGTTGTGAGGGAACATAGCTCAAGAAGGTAGACTTACCAGTGGTATCTGCCGAGATCAACTTAACAAAGCCATCCCCAAACCAGGTTACACCTTCATAGGGAAGATACTCCAGTAATTCTCGGAGTCAGCCTCAGCATTCCCTTGGTGAAACCACAACGCCCTCCTAGTCGAGACCGCCATGGAAGTAGCCCGCGAACCCAAGAGTCCCCTACCTCTTGTAGTCGCACGGCTGCATGCTGCAATGTTCTAGATAAGAACCAACTGAAGGAATATCCCATCTCTCCCCAGGGTAATTATATCGGATGACAAGGTAACCGACCATTTCTGAATACAAGCTCTCCCCCATGCGTATGTAATGCAAATATCATCAAAGCATATAATTAAAATATCACTTAGCTTCCTGTATACGATCCATTGTGACAGGGCCCCGTGCAGACCTGGGGTTAACTTTCACTTTATTCTATCCACAGCGGGAAAAGAATAAACACTCGGACTCCTCGTGAGGATTCGAGACCATCTTGTCACGGCCGACCTAGATCTTCATCAACAGAGCGACCAGCACATGAGAAGGAATAACTTTACTTCAGCATTCATAATAAATTGTAATACGAATATACACATTTAAATACACATATACGCACATATATCTATATATACATCTCATATATATATATATATATATATATATATATATATATATATATATATATATATATATATATATATATATAATTTGTCAGGAACAGCAGGGTCCCTAGGTGACATTAATGTGTTCTGAATGTGTATGAATATGTACTGAATGCCAATGTTGTGGATCTAATCAGGAAACGTTATGGCCGACATAAAACTTAGTATTTGTGTCGACAACAGGGAGTAGTAACTGGGCAAAATAACATTTTTGGGACCCTGAGGGGTCTGAGGGAAATATACACATAATTTCACTATCACGCCCCCACAAATACTACCACGTCTGTGCTCGAGCTACAGCTCAATGCAATCGTACCATACTGTTATGCACACCAGTGCCTGCAGGAAAGTACTAGTGTCAGAACTGTTATGCACTCCAGTGTCTGCAGGAATGTACTGGTGTTTGAACTGTTATGCAAAACAAATGGACTCACAGACAAACTGGGGAATATGACATAACGTACACAGAAGGTGATAGGGTAACAAAATACACACACAGTGAACAGAGAAGCCCAAAGGCTAAGGAACTGGGTATCTCCCTTGTATTAGAACTGCTCAGATTTAAAAAGCAAGATGTTGTGTTTTAATACGTAGAGAACCCGAAATGCTGTTGCTAAGGGCAACAGCAAAACCCTAAAGGGTTACCAACTGGTGTGGCAGTAAACTCCTTGGTCAGAGATGGAATGACAGACACAAGGAGAGCCTCCACAATCCTGATTCTCACTTGCAGTGCACAGGTTTAAGCTTACTGCCACTAAACTGACCCCTGACACCTAGCACAGTGAGACAGGATTAGACAGGCAAGTGTTAGAATACAGCCGCAAACTTGCTAAGTTCACAGAGTAATAACAGAACCCCAGCAAGCTAAACGACTGACTCCAGTCTTACTGCTAGGTCTGGATTGGCAGAGTGTAATACCAAATCCCCAGGCCTATTTGCAGTAAGCAACAAACAAATACAAAGCTACACAGTACTGGCTAACTTTCATGAACTGACTAACCAACAGAGATTCAGCAGCATCTGCTTACCCTGAAAAGAGGCCTTATAAAGCAGGTGCTGTCCACGCCCCACTCAGACCTCACAGACTGTGAGCACAAAAACCAGCACCGGATCCCCTGCCGTGCACAGAGCCTATAACCACTGCACAGCAAAAGACCCGAACCGGAGTATCAGCTGCGCTCAGGTTACTCCACTAGCACTTGTCTCCCGGTTGCCATGACGACGTGGCAGCACAGGGCAGGAGACCCTAACAGTACCCCCCCTCTGACGAGGGGTCAAAGAACCCCTACCACCGGGTTTATCGGGGAACTGCGAGAAGAAAGAGCGTATCAGTCTGGGGGCATGAAGATCACAACTGCGCACCCACGACCGCTCCTCCGGGCCATACCCCTTCCAGTGCACCAAAAATGACAGCCGACCCCGAACCACCTTGGAGTCAAGAATCCTTTCAACAACAAACTCCCTCTGGCCACGTATCAGAAGAGGGGAAGGTCTTCCACTGGAAGAAGGATTACTAATCGCCCGTTTTAAAAGGGAACAATGAAATGTTTTATTGATACCCAAAGAACGGGGCAGATCTAACTGAAATGCCACCGGATTGATAACCCTGGTGATCTTATAAAGGGCCGATGAACCGGGGCCCTAACTTATGAGATGGCTGTCTCAACTTCAAATTCTTGGTAGACAACCAGACGAAGTCTCCTAATTTGAAGCTGCAGGGTCTTTTCCGCTTATCAAAAACCCTTTTGGTCACTAATGACACAGACACAAGGGCTTTCTTCACTTTCCGCCAAATACCTCTAAGGACCGAAACCACAGAGGAACCACCAGGCGTGGAGTCCAGGGGGTCAAAAGAATTGGCCTTAGGATGATGCCCATACACACAAAGGAAGGGAGAGATCCCTGTAGCAGAGTGAGCCGCGTTGTTATAGGCAAACTCCGCCATGGACAGATGAGCAACCCAGTCAGTCTGACACTTGGAGACATAACACCTGAGGAACTGCTCCAAGGACTGGTTCACCCTTTCAGTCTGCCCATTAGACTGCGGATGGTAGCCTGACGACAAGCTGACAGAAATCTGGAGATCGGAACAAAATGCCCTCCAGAATTTGGCCACAAACTGGGATCCGCGGTCAGAGACCACATCAAGTGGCAACCCGTGGAGACGCACAACATGCAGCATAAATAATTCAGACAGGCGTCTGGCTGATGGCAGCCCAACCAGTGGAACGAAGTGCGCCATCTTCGAAAACCTGTCAACGACAACCCAGATGGCTGTCATCCCCGAGGATTTGGGCAAGTCCACCACAAAATCCATTGAAATGTGGGTCCATGGCTTAGATGGGATAGAGAGTGGATGTAATGGGCCAACAGGAACCCCTCTAGGAGTCTTATTTCGGGCACAGATGTCACATGCTCGAACCCACTGATCCACATCCTTAGCCACCGAGGGCCACCACACCGCCCTAGATAGCAACTCCCGAGTTCTGGCAATACCCGGGTGACCTGCCGACTTCTTGGCATGGAATTCCAGGAACACTCGCTGTCTTAACTTAGGAGGCACAAACAAAAGACCTACCGGAAGGTCTGGAGGAGCCTGCTCCTGTGCTCTAAGGACTAATGATAAGAGGTCCTGGGTAATGCCCACTTTAATACATGATGGGGAAACAATGGGCAACGGCTCCTCGGTGGTCTCCTGGATTGGAGCAAAACTCCGCGAGAGCGCATCAGCCTTGATGTTTTTTGACCCAGGGCGATATGTTATCAAAAAATTAAAGCGAGCAAAAAACAAAGCCCATCGTGCCTGCCTGGCATTGAGACGCTTCGCTGACTCTAAATATGCCAGATTCTTATGGTCAGTGAGAATTGAGACCACAAACTTAGCCCCCTCAAGCCAGTGTCTCCACTCCTCGAGTGCATCCTTAATAGCCAACAATTCCCGGTTACCCACGTCATAATTCATCTCGGCAGGCGAAAATTTGCGGGAAAAGTAAGCACAGGGATGAAGGCGATTATCAGACACTCCCATCTGAGAAAGCACTGCCCCAATACCCATCTCAGAGGCATCCACCTCCACCACAAAAGGACGCTCTGGATCTGGGTGTCGCAGCACCTTGGCCGAAACAAATGCCCTTTTGAGACGGGCAAAAGCCGCTTTAGCCTCACAAGACCAGTGAGCAACATCCGCCCCTTTCTTAGTGAGTGCCACCAAGGGCGCCACTATAGACGAAAATCCAGCGATAAATCGTCTATAAAAATTCGCAAAGCCCAGGAAACGCTGAAGCGCCTTCAAACTAGTGGGCTGCACCCAATCCAGGACTGCCTGTACCTTGGAACCCTCCATTTGGAAACCTTCTGGGGAGATAATATATCCTAGAAATGCGATTTGCTGAACTTCAAATTCGCACTTCTCCAGCTTCGCCCCAAGCCGGTGGTCTCTGAGTTTCTGGAGGACTAAGCGTACATGCTTCCGATGTTCCTCCAGGGAATGGGAGAAGATTAGGATGTCATCTAAGTATACAACTAAGAATCTATCCAAATATTCCCTGAGCACATCATTCATGAAATCCTGGAAGACTGCCGGGGCATTACAGAGCCCAAAAGGCATCACCAAATATTCATAATGCCCTGAGTGGGTATTAAAGGCAGTCTTCCATTCATCCCCCTCTCTTATTCGGATTAGATTGTACGCACCGCGTAGGTCAATCTTAGAAAAAATGGTGGCAGTACGAAGCTGGTCAAACAAGACCGAAATGAGAGGCAGTGGGTATGAGTTTTTAATCGTGATACGGTTCAATTCCCTGAAGTCGATGCAGGGTCGCAACGAACCGTCCTTTTCACCCACGAAGAAGAACCCCGACCCAACTGGAGACTGTGAAGGTCTGATAAATCCCTTAGCCAAGTTCTCCTGAATGTACTCTGCCATAGCCTGAGTCTCAGGACGTGACAGGGAGTACAACCTGCTCTTGGGAAGCTTAGCATTTGGCAACAAATCAATGGCACAGTCATAGGGGCGATGGGGAGGTAGTACCTCTGCAACTTTTTTGGAGAACACGTCCGCAAAATCTGCATAACACCCTGGCAATCCTGGCAAACTTAGCTGCGAGAGCCTGACTGGAAGGCTCAAGCAACTCCTGAAACAATCAGTACCCCAACTAAGAATCTCCCCAGAGACCCAGTCAAATTGAGGATTGTGGGCCCTTAACCAGGGTAACCCCAACACCAATGGGGCAAAAGTACAGACAGTCACATAAAAGGACAATTTTTCAGAGTGTGTGGCTCCAATAAACAAAGAAATCTGGCTAGTGCAAGAGGTAATTTTACCTTGGGATAATGGTTCCCCGTTTAACCCACAAATCTCAATTTCCGATGCCAAGGGTACTAAGGGAACAGAGTGTTTTAGGGCGAATTGGCGGTCCATAAAAACCCCGTCGGCCCCACTGTCCACAAAGGCCTCAGTCTTGACAGTTTGACCGAGGATCTTCAAGGTCACCGGAATGATAAAAGTCTTCTTGGGAAATTCTGACTTCTGGCCTGACAGGATATTTCCCATCACCCTCAGGCCCTGAAGTTTTCCGGCTTTTCTGGGCATGATACTACCACATGACCTTTATTCCCACAGTACAAACACAACCCCTGCTGTCTCCTCCGCGTCTTCTCACGCGAGGAGAGGCGGATAGCCCCAATCTGCATAGGCTCTTCAGAAAATTCCTCAGAGTCTGAGGTTCCCTTGGGAAGGAAGGAAATCTCAGTCTCCCTTTCAAGCCTACGCTCTCTCAGCCGTCTATCCACCCGGATGGATAACTGCATGAGCTGATCCAAGCTATCAGGCAAGGGATATTGTACCAGTTGGTCCTTTATCTGGTTAGAAAGACCTCTTCGGTACTGGTGTCTCAGGGCTGGGTCATTCCACTGGGTATCATGGGCCAACCTCCGAAACTCCGTACAGTAAACCTCAACTGGCCTTCGCCCTTGCTTAAGGATCGAAATCTGAGCCTCGGCTGAGGCCGTCTTGTCAGGGTCATCATACAACATGCCCAGTGCCGTAAAAAAAGCATCAACACTTTTAAGCGACGGACAGTCAGGCTGCAACCCATATGCCCAGACCTGTGGGTCTCCTTGTAGCAAGGAAATCACTATGCCCACCCGCTGAATCTCCGACCCAGAAGACTGAGGCCTAAGCCGGAAGTATAGCTTGCAGCTCTCCTTGAAACAAAAGAACTGCGAGCGATCTCCAGAAAAACGATCCGGGAGATTTACTTTCGGCTCCTTAACCCCTGCAGGTGCTGCTGCTGCGGGAGCTCCGCCAGCAGCCTGGGAGGTGTGCATTTTAATGGACAAATCATTAAATTGCCGAGTCAGGACCTGCACCTGATCGACCACCTGTTGCAACGTATTTTGAGGGGTATGCTCCATATTCCCACAAAATTTCAACAGGAGTATTAGGCTGCTGAATATGTTATGCACACCAGTGCTGCAGGAAAGTACTAGTGTCAGAACTGTTATGCACTCCAGTGTCTGCAGGAATGTACTGGTGTTTGAACTGTTATGCAAAACAAATGGACTCACAGACAAACTGGGGAATATGACATAACGTACACAGAAGGTGATAGGGTAACAAAATACACACACAGTGAACAGAGAAGCCCAGAGGCTAAGGAACTGGGTATCTCCCTTGTATTAGAACTGCTCAGATGTAAAAAGCAAGATGTTGTGTTTTAATACGTAGAGAACCCGAAATGCTGTTGCTAAGGGCAACAGCAAAACCCTAAAGGGTTACCAACGGGTGTGGCAGTAAACTCCTTGGTCAGAGATGGAATGATAGACACAAGGAGAGCCTCCACAATCCTGATTCTCACTTGCAGTGCACAGGTTTTAGCTTACTGCCACTAAACTGACCCCTGACACCTAGCACAGTGAGACAGGATTAGACAGGCAAGTGTTAGAATACAGCCGCAAACTTGCTAAGTTCACAGAGTAATAACAGAACCCCAGCAAGCTAAACGACTGACTCCAGTCTTACTGCTAGGTCTGGATTGGCAGAGTGTAATACCAAATCCCCAGGCCTATTTGCAGTAAGCAACAAACAAATACAAAGCTACACAGTACTGGCTAACTTTCATGAACTGACTAACCAACAGAGATTCAGCAGCATCTGCTTACCCTGAAAAGAGGCCTTATAAAGCAGGTGCTGTCCACGCCCCACTCAGACCTCACAGACTGTGAGCACAAAAACCAGCACCGGATCCCCTGCCGTGCACAGAGCCTATAACCACTGCACAGCAAAAGACCCGAACCGGAGTATCAGCTGCGCTCAGGTTACTCCACTAGCACTTGTCTCCCGGTTGCCATGACGACGTGGCAGCACAGGGCAGGAGACCCTAACACATACATATATATATATATATATATACACACACACACACACACACAGGTATAGGTTTTTTACATTATTTTACACCCAGTCATAATAGTTGGTGCCGACAGGGTCACCCACATACGTCTGTGTCTCCCATACAGTGTTTACTTTGGAAAAGCTTACAACTACTGACATGCTGACACTTAATCTCATGAATCAAGTAAAATCTGGAGTCGGCAATGCCGACAGAGGGATTCCCATATCTGTTTGTGGCAGATTCCAGTATCTGACAGGGAAAACACAAACTTTTACCAACTCATTTTACACACGCTTATATTATATATATATATATATATATATATATATATGTATATATATATATATATATATAGTGCTGCATGGTTGAACCTATATTGCACCAAACAACTGCGCCCCCCCTCATTTTACACTGTTAGCTGTTCAACAGTGTTTTGGCGGGCCCAGCGTCTCTGTGAGGAGAAAATGGCGCTGTATAGAGTTGTGAGGGCTAAGCCATGCCCCCTTCTCGGCGCGCTTCAGTCCCGTTAGTTTTTTACATTTTTATACTGGCGGGGGTCATTATACAGTGCCTATGCACTCTATATCACTTTGCCAGGCCATATACATGAGGTATATTGCTGCCCAGGGTGTCCCCCCTGCGCCCTGCACCCTTGTAGTGCCGCTTGTGTGTGGGAGCAATGGCGCGCAGCGCGACCGCTGCACGGTACCTCCGAGACTCTGAAGTCTTCTGCCGTCACTGAAGTCTTCTGTTCTTCCTTTACTCACCCGGCTTATTTCTTCTGGCTCTGTGAGGGGGGTGACGGCACGGCTCCGGGAACGAGCAGCTAGGCGCACCAAGTGATCAGACCCTCTGGAGCTAATGGTGTCCAGTAGCCTAAGAAGCAGAGCCTTTAACTAAGAAGAAGTAGGTCTGACTTCTCTCCCCTCAGTCCCACGATGCAGGGAGCCTGTAGCCAGCAGGTCTCCCTGAAAATAATAAACCTAACATAAAGTCTTTTCAGAGAAACTCAGTAGAGCTCCCCTAGTGTGTGTCCAGTCACTCCTGGGCACAGAATCTAACTGGAGTCTGGAGGAGGGGCATAGAGGTAGGAGCCAGTTCACACCCATTCAAAGTCTTAAAGTGCCCATGTCTCCTGCGGATCCCGTCTATACCCCATGGTCCTTTTGGAATCCACAGCATCCTCTAGGACGTAGGAGAAAATGTATTTTCTGACAGGTCAAGCACTGGACTGGGCATCCCTGAAATGGGGGAGATCCGACCCATTGCTTTTTAGCTACTCTGGTTTCATCTCCACTTTGTGAAAGATCTTTGGCAAACGGGGAAGAACCACCTCTAGCTCTATTGTCATTTTAAGATTAGCCAGGGTGGAAAGACTGTAGGACAATACGTCATTCATTGCGGACTATAGCGTCAGAATTGAGCTGGAATTAAGATTTCCTTATCGCTTTTTGACATCTCAGTTACAATAAAGGATCATTTGGTAACTCGTGACATTCTGACTAGCTTAGATGACACAATCTCCTTATGCGATAAAGTTTACCTACGGCATAGAGATCACCTATACCTCGCCCAGCATCTCAATTCTGAAATGAAGAACCAATGGAGGTCAATTGTTCTCGTCTTTCAGCAAAGGAGAATCTCAGATGGCGCAAGGAACATCTCTATCTTATTGTGGATCCTCGGATCATTTACTAAAGTCGTCTTCGTCCGGGAAACCCCCGCTACTAACTTGTGCTGGAGAGGTCAAGTTAGGAGAGAAATCCGAAGCTAATTTCTCTGTCACCTTACAACACCCTGGAGCACCTACAGTAAGTTCATTATTATTATTTATTTACAGTTTCTTATATAGCGCAGTATATGCGTTGTGCTTCACAATTGGAAACAACAATGATAAGACAAACTGGATAATAACAGACAGACATAGAGGTAGGAAGGCCCTGCTCGCAAGCTTACAATCTATATGAGGCAGGATACATAAGGATAGGCACTATCTATGGCAGATAGCAGAGACAGTCCTCATGGGATGTAATTATCTAGGACTGCTTCTGAAGGTAATGTGAGCGGTTCTGGGATGTGATAAGCTGCCTGAAGTGATGAGTTTTCAGGGAACGCTTGAAGGTTTGGAGACTAGAGGAGAGTCTTATTGTGCGTGGGAGGGCATTCCACAGAGTGGGTGGAGCGCTGAGAAAATCCTGCATCGTGCATGGGAGCGAGTAATGCGTGTGGATGAGAGATGTAGATCTTGTGCAGAGCGGAGAGGTCGGGTTGGGAGATATTTTGAGATAAGTGAGGAGATGTATGATGGTGCAGTTTGGTTAATGGCCTTGTGTGTCAGTAAAAGTATTTTATATTGAATACGGTAGAATACCGGTAACCAATGGAGGGACTGACAGAGCGGATCTGCAGACGATGAATGTCTAGCGAGGAAGATTAGCCTCGCAGCGGCAGTCACAATGGATTGTAGCGGTGAGAGCCTATGTTTGGGAAGACCGGTAAGGAGACTATTACAATAATTCTATAGATTGTAAGCTTGTGAGCAGGGCCTTCCTACCTCTATGACTGTTTGTTATTACCCAGTTTGTTATATCATTGTTATTTCCAATTGTAAAGCGCAATGAAATTTGCTGCGCTATATACGAAACTGTTAATAATAATCAATGCGGGAGATGATGAGAGCAGGGATGAGAGCAGGGATTAGAAGTGTCTTGTGTAAGGTATGGTCGTATTTTGGATATGTTTCTTAGATGTATGTAACGTAATTTAGAGACAGATTGAATGTGGGGATAAAGGACAGATCAGAGTCAGGGTGACACCTAGGCAGGGAGCTTGTGGGGTAGGGATGATTGTCGAGTTGTCAACAGAGATAGAGATATCAGGTCGGTAACTACTATTGGCCGTGGAAATATAATTAACTCTGTTTTGGAAATGTTGAGTTTGTGGTGGCGAGATGTCATCCAAGATGAAATGGTAGACAGGCATTCAGTGACACGGCCCAGTACAGATAAATCTGGGGAGGATAGGTAGATCTGAGTATCATCAAATCTATCTATCCTCCCAGATTCATCTATCACAGTTCATCACCACATTACTTCATTCCAGAGCAGCTGAGAATTTTATTAACCAGGATTACGTTGTCAAACATCAGTTATCCACCGTTACACTTCCCAGATCTTTATCTCTAACCACTGTTGATAGGAGTTGTATTCCAGACGCTATTATTACTCAATGGACAGCCCCTCTCAGACTCAGGGACGGGGTTCTATATTCAGAAGCCATTTCTTTCCTGGTGACGCCAAAAGCCTCTCACACTATTGCTTTTGGGTTACCCTGGTTTCAACGTCACAATCCACAATTGGATTGGTCCACCGTTCAAGCCACAGCTTGGAGTTCTTACTGTCACAAAAAGTGTCTCCAGTCAGTTGTTCCAGTGTGAGCCTCCTCAGCCGAAATGGCCGGATTACCTTCCATTTATCAGTCTTTTAAAGATGTATTTAGCAAACAGGTAGCTGATGTTCTGCCACCACACTGGGAATGGGACTGCCTTGTAGATGCCATACCTGGGAAGATGCCATTTAGAGGACGTACGTATCCTCTTTCTCTGCCCGAGACTAATGCTATGTCAGATTACATTAAAGAGAACCTGGAGAAAGGCTTCTTCTGATCTTCTTCCTCTCCAGCTGGAGCTGGGTTCTTTTTTTGTCAAAAAGAAAGACGAGGGTCTCCGCCACAACATCGATTATTGGGGATCTTAATGACATCACTGTCAAGAATCTGTATCCACTACCACTTATCACCCAATTGTTTGACAGGGTTAGAGGAGCTTCAGGTTTTACAAAGTTGGTTCTAAGAGGGGTGTACAACTTGATCCGGATTTGCAGAGAGGCCAACACCGCTTTTCAGCAGTTGAGACAAGCATTCATAACAGCTCCCATTCTCAAGCAACCTGATGAACCTCATCCTTTTGTTATGGAGGTCGAGGCTTCTTCAGAAGGTGTGGGTGCTGTGTTGTCTCAATGCTTCGATGATGGGAAACTTCACCCTTGTGGGTACTTCTCTCGTAAATTTCTTCCAACTGAGAGGAACTACACCATTGGAGAACAAGAACTGTTAACTATTAAATTAGCCTTAGAAGAATGGTGATATCTGTTTGAGGGTTAGGGTTGTTCGCTATCCTGTTTCCATTATGACTGATTATAAAAATGACCGCGCGATGTTTGAATCCCAGACAGGCCCACTGGGCAATGTTCTTTTCCATATTTGACTAAAAATTAAGTTATTGTCCCAGAACACTGAATCGCAAAGCTGCTGCGCTCTCTCAATCTTGGATTCCTGAGGAGGTTAACCATGCTCCTGAAACCAACTCTATCCTGGAACCAGTATCCATTGCTGCCATTCAAGCAATTACCACTCCTACTTTTGGCAAGTCCTTTGTCGCTCCAGAACTTCACAAGAGACTTTTAGACTGGGCCCATGCCTCACGATTCTCAGGACATATCGGTATCCAAAAGACTAAAATGTATGCAATGATCCTATTGGTGGCCTACTCTCAAAACCGATATTGAAGCATATATTTCATCCTGTGCTAAGTGTGCCCAACACAAGTCCACTAGACAATCTCCTCCAGGACAGCTACAACCTCTGTCTGTAAAAAGTCAGCCATGGACCCATACTCCATTTTTTATTGTTAGGATGTCATTAAAAAATTCTGGAATTCAGTCCTTTTCCATCACAAGTCCTACCAGCAGTTGATGCTTCTTTACAGCACTTGGTCTAGATTTGGAAACAAGTAAGATGATCATTATTGAAGGCTTCAGTGCACTACAAGAAGTTTGCTGACCAAAAACTACAAGCTGTACCCAGCCTCAAACAAGGAGATCTAGTTTGGCTGTCCACACATAATCTAAGACTTCATGTTCCATCCATGAAGTATGCGCTTTGCCGCTAATATTGGTCAATTTCCTGTGGAATCATAAATTCGGTGCCTTACAAGCTGAAATTACCAACCTTTCTTCAAATTCCCAATTCGTTTCACATTTACCTTCTTAAACCTTTAGTCTTGCATTCTTCTTTGCCGAAGTCTCCCAAGATATAGATGCACCATGGAATTAGAGGAATTGCGGGCAACGTGGAATTGTATTTGAAATTGGTGGAATTGTGGATTTTTGATGCAGATTTGGTCAACTTCAATATCTCATCGACTGGAAGGGCTATGGCCCCCGAGGAGGTCCCGGTGTAATGTCTCTGATGTTCAAACACCTCACTTGATGCGAGCCTTCCATATCAAATGTCCACATAAGCTCAAGAGGTGTCCAGAGGCCACTCAAAAAGGGAGTGTGGGGGGGTGGGGTGGGGGTTAATGTCATGACTCAGAGTAATGCTCACAAAACCCGGCCTTCTTTCTTACCTAGTCGGTCGCTAGTCAGATTGCGGCGCACTGTAACAGCCAGAAGGCTGTTAGGTTTTAATAAGGTTTAATAAAGTTTAAGGTTAAAATATGGTAAAAAAAAGGGGCTGACTAGATGAGCCAAGTGGTTCTTATATGTCGTCACATTCTATGTTTCTAAGGTGTGGGATTCATGTGGCAGTGTTTGCTTCTGCAGCCAGGTGCTGAGTTTCCGTGGATGCTGCACTGGGTTGCACAGAGCAGGATTGCCACGTATGGAGCACGTGTATGTGCAGAGTGGGATCACAGTGCGCTACTGGTTTTCCACATGCTGCAGTTCCTGCCAGACCAACAGCATGGGCGTCGCCATCTTGTCCTTTATCAGGTGATAAGCTTCTGACCAATCCTGTCCAGTCTGCAGCTCAGCTGACGCTTCCACTACAGGAGCTTACCTTGAGAAAGACTCAGGAAAGGGTCGGAACGCGTGTGTGCCCCAGAGATGGAGTCTTGGAGGACGAAGACGTGGCATAGGCTATTCCCGATCCAGGGAAGTGAACGTGGACCAGAGGAAATCCCTTGCTGCAGCCGGGGGAATCTGGTGTTTCATGTGCGCTTAAGAACTGTCCGTTGTCAGTTCTCACCTGAATTGGGTAATTACCCACTATCTATCCTATACCAGGATCGATCCTACTGTGAATGCCCTACTTTATAGATTATATTGAGGATTTATGGTACAATTGCATATGTGAATGTTCGTGCAAATGAAACATCTGTGCAATTAGTATTCTATTGCGGATTTTATTGTAACAACTACGCTGAAGATCAATTGTCATCTTGTTATATGTGGACGCTTTTTTGCCAATGAAACATCTGGGCAGTTAATGTCTTTTGGAGATTTTTATTGTAATAAATCTGTGTTTATAAAGAAGGTTTTACGCTATGTTCTACCTATTTCTTTCTTTTCCCAGTACAATTGGGGATAAAACCCTATGAGAGGAAAGACCTCAGGAGGACATAAAAAAAAATGACCCATAAACAAGCGCTGGTTAAGTGGTATTCTAAGTCTTTTTCCTTTGACACTTCCAGCCTATCCAGAACAATCCTTGGGTATAAACCTTCCTAGTTAGCAAGGCCAAGGCTGTCACATACTGTAGTTCTGCGTATGAGCATTGTCTCTGTGCTCTCCAGCAATCCTATCAGGTTCCTGGGTATAGTTTCTCTCTAAGTATCTTCCAGGATCCTTAACAAGTCCAATATTCTCTATCAACAGTGCAAATACAATATTCGCTACCATCGGTGACTCAGAAATCATTCCTTTCTAGTGCTAACCTAGGTTACCAAGACAGGGGATCATGAGCGGCCTGTCGGGTGCAGCTAAGCCCAAATTCACTTGCAAGGATCCCTTGTGAATACCCCCAATCGGGTAAGACTCCATGCCCGTCTTGGGTCTTAGTCAACTACCTGGTGGTAGTTTATGTACTCCGTCTATTACCTCTCCATAGTAGCTAGCACTTCATTCTCTGATGCAAAGGAACTATATTATGCCTCTTACTTCAAGCCATCCTCAATCCCAGCACCACACGGCCCTATCACAAGGAACGAGATCCATCCACATCAAATCCAGACACCTTATACACGTTATGCCACACAGTAGAGCTCCTTATACACATTACGCTACACAGTAGAGCTCCTTATACACATTACGCCACACAGTAAAGCTCCTTATACACATTACGCCACACAGTAAACCTCCTTATACACATTACGCCACACAGTAAAGCTCCTTATACACATTACGCCACACAGTAAAGCTCCTTATACACATTACGCCACACAGTAAAGCTCCTCGTACACACTGCACCACACAGTAGACCACCTTATACACATTATGCCACACAGTAGAGCTCCTTATACACATTACGCTACACAGTAGAGCTCCTTATACACATTACGCCACACAGTAAAGCTCCTTATACACATTACGCCACACAGTAAAGCTCCTCATACACACTGCACCACACAGTAGACCTCCTTATACACATTACGCCACACAGTAAAGCTCCTTATACACATTACGCCACACAGTAAAGCTCCTCATACACACTGCACCACACAGTAGACCACCTTATACACATTATGCCACACAGTAGAGCTCCTTATACACATTACGCTACACAGTAGAGCTCCTTATACACACTGCACCACACAGTAGACCACCTTATACACATTATGCCACACAGTAGAGCTCATTATACACATTACGCTACACAGTATAGCTCCTTATACACATTACGCCACACAGTAGAGCTCCTTATACACATTACGCCACACAGTAAAGCTCCTCATACACACTGCACCACACAGTAGACCTCCTTATACACATTACGCCACACAATAAAGCTCCTCATACACGCTGCACCACACAGAAGAGCTCCTCATACACGCTACACCACACAGTAGAGCTCCTCATACACGCTGCACCACACAGAAGAGCTCCTCATACACGCTACACCACACAGAAGAGCTCCTCATACACGCTACACCACACAGTAGAGCTCCTCATACACGCTACACCACACAGAAGAGCTCCTCATACACGTTACGCCACACAGAAGAGCTCCTCATACACGCTGCACCACACAGTAGAGCTCCTCATACACACTACACCACACAGTAGAGCTCCTCATACACTCTGCACCACACAGAAGAGCTCCTCATACACGTTACGCCACACAGAAGAGCTCCTCATACACGCTGCACCACACAGAAGAGCTCCTCATACACGCTGCACCACACAGTAAAGCTCCTCATACACGCTGCACCACACAGAAGAGCTCCTCATACACGCTGCACCACACAGAAGAGCTCCTCATACACGCTGCACCACACAGTAAAGCTCCTCATACACGCTGCACCACACAGAAGAGCTCCTCATACATGCTGTGCCACACAGAAGAGCTCCTCATACACATTACACCACACAGAAGAGCTCCTCATACACGCTACACCACACAGAAGAGCTCCTCATACACGCTGCACCACACAGAAGAGCTCCTCATACACGCTACACCACACAGAAGAGCTCCTCATACACGCTGCGCCACACAGAAGAGCTCCTCATACACGCTGCACCACACAGTAGAGCTCCTCATACACGCTACACCACACAGAAGAGCTCCTCATACACGCTGCGCCACACAGAAGAGCTCCTCATACACGCTGCACCACACACAAGAGCTCCTCATACATGCTGTGCCACACAGAAGAGCTCCTCATACACGCTGCACCACACAGAAGAGCTCCTCATACACGCTGCACCACACACAAGAGCTCCTCATACACGCTACACCACACAGAAGAGCTCCTCATACACGCTGCACCACACAGAAGAGCTCCTCATACACGCTGCACCACACAGTAAAGCTCCTCATACACGCTACACCACACAGAAGAGCTCCTCATACACGCTGCACCACACAGTAGAGCTCCTCATACACGCTGCACCACACAGAAGAGCTCCTCATACACGCTACACCACACAGAAGAGCTCCTCATACACATTACACCACACAGAAGAGCTCCTCATACACGCTGCACCACACAGAAGAGCACCTTATACACGGTGCACCACACAGAAGAGCTCCTCATACACGCTGCACCACACAGAAGAGCTCCTCATACACGCTGCACCACACAGAAGAGCTCCTCATACACGCTACACCACACAGAAGAGCTCCTCATACACATTACACCACACAGTAAAGCACCTTATACACGCTACGCCACACAGAAGAGCTCCTCATACACGCTACACCACACAGAAGAGCTCCTCATACACATTACACCACACAGAAGAGCTCCTCATACACGCTGCACCACACAGTAAAGCTCCTCATACACGCTACACCACACAGAAGAGCTCCTCATACACGCTGCACCACACAGAAGAGCTCCTCATACACGCTGCACCACACAGTAGAGCTCCTCATACACGCTGCACCACACAGTAAAGCTCCTCATACACGCTACACCACACAGTAGAGCTCCTCATACACGCTGCACCACACAGTAGAGCTCCTCATACACGCTGCACCACACAGTAAAGCTCCTCATACACGCTACACCACACAGAAGAGCTCCTCATACACACTGCACCACACAGAAGAGCTCCTCATACACGCTGCACCACACAGAAGAGCTCCTCATACACACTGCACCACACAGAAGAGCTCCTCATACACATTACACCACACAGAAGAGCTCCTCATACATGCTACACCACACAGAGGAGCTCCTCATACACGCTGCACCACACAGAAGAGCTCCTCATACACACTGCACCACACAGAAGAGCTCCTCATACACGCTGCACCACACAGAAGAGCTCCTCATACACGCTGCACCACACAGTAGAGCTCCTCATACACGCTGCACCACACAGTAAAGCTCCTCATACACGCTGCACCATACAGAAGAGCTCCTCATACACGCTACACCACACAGAAGAGCTCCTCATACACGCTACACCGCACAGTAGAGCTCCTCATACACGCTGCACCACACAGAAGAGCTCCTCATACACGCTGCACCACACAGTAAAGCTCCTCATACACACTACACCACACAGAAGAGCTCCTCATACACGCTACACCACACAGAAGAGCTCCTCATACACGCTGCACCACACAGAAGAGCTCCTCATACACGCTACACCACACAGAAGAGCTCCTCATACACACTGCACCACACAGTAGAGCTCCTCATACACACTGCACCACACAGTAGAGCTCCTCATACACGCTACACCACACAGAAGAGCTCCTCATACACGCTACACCACACAGAAGAGCTCCTCATACACACTGCACCATACAGAAGAGCTCCTCATACACGCTACACCACACAGAAGAGCTCCTCATACACGCTGCACCACACAGAAGAGCTCCTCATACACGCTACACCACACAGAAGAGCTCCTCATACACACTGCACCACACAGTAGAGCTCCTCATACACACTGCACCACACAGTAGAGCTCCTCATACACGCTACACCACACAGAAGAGCTCCTCATACACGCTACACCACACAGAAGAGCTCCTCATACACACTGCACCACACAGTAGAGCTCCTCATACACACTGCACCACACAGTAGAGCTCCTCATACACGCTGCACCACACAGTAGAGCTCCTCATACACACTGCACCACACAGAAGAGCTCCTCATACACGCTACACCACACAGTAAAGCTCCTCATACACGCTGCACCATACAGTAGAGCTCCTCATACACGCTACACCACACAGAAGAGCTCCTCATACACGCTACACCACACAGAAGAGCTCCTCATACACACTGCACCACACAGTAGAGCTCCTCATACACGCTGCACCACACAGTAAAGCTCCTCATACACGCTGCACCACACAGAAGAGCTCCTCATACACGCTACACCACACAGAAGAGCTCCTCATACACGCTGCACCACACAGAAGAGCTCCTCATACATGCTGCGCCACACAGTAGAGCTCCTCATACACGCTACACCACACAGAAGAGCTCCTCATACACATTACACCACACAGTAGAGCTCCTCATACACGCTGCACCACACAGTAGAGCTCCTCATACACGCTACACCACACAGAAGAGCTCCTCATACACGCTGCGCCACACAGAAGAGCTCCTCATACACGCTGCACCACACAGAAGAGCTCCTCATACACGCTACACCACACAGTAGAGCTCCTCATACACGCTGCACCACACAGAAGAGCTCCTCATACACGCTACACCACACAGTAGAGCTCCTCATACACGCTGCACCACACAGTAGAGCTCCTCATACACGCTGCACCACACAGTAAAGCTCCTCATACACGCTGCACCACACAGAAGAGCTCCTCATACACGCTGCACCACACAGAAGAGCTCCTCATACACATTACACCACACAGAAGAGCTCCTCATACACGCTGCACCACACAGTAAAGCTCCTCATACACGCTGCACCATACAGAAGAGCTCCTCATACACGCTGCACCACACAGAAGAGCTCCTCATACACGCTGCACCACACAGAAGAGCTCCTCATACACATTACACCACACAGAAGAGCTCCTCATACACGCTGCACCACACAGTAAAGCTCCTCATACACGCTGCACCACACAGTAGAGCTCCTCATACACGCTACACCACACAGAAGAGCTCCTCATACACACTACACCACACAGAAGAGCTCCTCATACACGCTGCACCACACAGTAAAGCTCCTCATACACGCTGCACCACACAGAAGAGCTCCACATACACGTTACGCCACACAGTAGAGCTCCTTATACACACTGCACCACACAGAAGAGCTACTCATACACACTGCACCACACAGAAGAGCTCCTCATACACGCTGCGCCACACAGTAGAGCTCCTCATACACGCTGCACCACACAGAAGAGCTCCTCATACACGTTACGCCACACAGAAGAGCTCCTCATACACGCTGCGCCACACAGAAGAGCTCCTCATACACATTACACCACACAGAAGAGCTCCTCATACACGCTGCACCACACAGAAGAGCTCCTCATACACGTTACGCCACACAGAAGAGCTCCTCATACACGCTGCACCACACAGAAGAGCTCCTCATACACGCTACACCACACAGTAGAGCTCCTCATACACGCTGCACCACACAGTAGAGCTCCTCATACACGCTGCACCACACAGAAGAGCTCCTCATACACGGTGCACCACACAGAAGAGCTCCTCATACACGCTGTGCCACACAGAAGAGCTCCTCATACACGCTACACCACACAGAAGAGCTCCTCATACACGCTACACCGCACAGTAGAGCTCCTCATACACGCTGCACCACACAGAAGAGCTCCTCATACACGCTGCGCCACACAGTAAAGCTCCTCATACACGCTGCACCACACAGTAGAGCTCCTCATACACGCTGCACCACACAGTAAAGCTCCTCATACACGCTGCACCACACAGAAGAGCTACTCATACACACTGCACCACACAGTAAAGCTCCTCATACACGCTGCACCACACAGTAGAGCTCCTCATACACGCTACACCACACAGAAGAGCTCCTCATACACGCTACACCACACAGTAGAGCTCCTCATACACGCTGCACCACACAGTAGAGCTCCTCATACACGCTGCACCACACAGAAGAGCTCCTCATACACGGTGCACCACACAGAAGAGCTCCTCATACACGCTGCACCACACAGAAGAGCTCCTCATACACGCTGCACCACACAGAAGAGCTCCACATACACGTTACGCCACACAGAAGAGCTCCTCATACACGCTGTGCCACACAGAAGAGCTCCTCATACACGCTGCACCACACAGAAGAGCTCCTCATACACGCTGCACCACACAGAAGAGCTCCACATACACGTTACGCCACACAGAAGAGCTCCTCACACACGCTACACCACACAGAAGAGCTCCTCATACACGCTGCGCCACACAGAAGAGCTCCTCATACACGCTGCGCCACACAGAAGAGCTCCTCATACACGCTACGCCACACAGAAGAGCTCCTCATACACGCTGCACCACACAGAAGAGCTCCTCATACACGGTGCACCACACAGAAGAGCTCCTCATACACGCTGCGCCACACAGAAGAGCTCCTCATACACGCTGCACCACACAGAAGAGCTCCTCATACACGCTGCACCACACAGAAGAGCTCCTCATACACGCTGCGCCACACAGAGGAGCTCCTCATACACGCTGCACCACACAGAAGAGCTCCTCATACACGCTGCACCACACAGTAGAGCTCCTCATACACGCTGCACCACACAGAAGAGCTCCTCATACACGCTGCACCACACAGAAGAGCTCCTCATACACGCTGCGCCACACAGAGGAGCTCCTCATACACGCTGCACCACACAGAAGAGCTCCTCATACACGCTGCACCACACAGAAGAGCTCCTCATACACGCTGCACCACACAGAAGAGCTCCTCATACACGCTGCGCCACAAAGTAGAGCTCCTCATACATGGTTCGCCACACAGTAGAGCTCCTCATACACGCTGCACCACACAGAAGAGCTCCTCATACACGCTACACCACACAGAAGAGCTCCTCATACACGCTGCACCACACAGAAGAGCTCCTCATACACGCTGCGCCACACAGAAGAGCTCCTCATACATGCTGCGCCACAAAGTAGAGCTCCTCATACATGGTTCGCCACACAGTAGAGCTCCTCATACACGCTGCACCACACAGAAGAGCTCCTCATACACGCTACACCACACAGAAGAGCTCCTCATACACGCTGCACCACACAGAAGAGCTCCTCATACACGCTGCGCCACACAGAAGAGCTCCTCATACACATTACACCACACAGAAGAGCTCCTCATACACGCTGCACCACACAGAAGAGCTCCTCATACACGCTACACCACACAGAAGAGCTCCTCATACACGCTGCACCACACAGAAGAGCTCCTCATACACATTACACCACACAGAAGAGCTCCTCATACACGCTGCACCACACAGAAGAGCTCCTCATACACGCTGCGCCACACAGAGGAGCTCCTCATACACGCTGCACCACACAGAAGAGCTCCTCATACACGCTGCACCACACAGAAGAGCTCCTCATACACGCTGCACCACACAGAAGAGCTCCTCATACATGGTTCGCCACACAGTAGAGCTCCTCATACACGCTGCACCACACAGAAGAGCTCCTCATACACGCTACACCACACAGAAGAGCTCCTCATACACGCTGCACCACACAGAAGAGCTCCTCATACACGCTGCGCCACAAAGTAGAGCTCCTCATACATGGTTCGCCACACAGTAGAGCTCCTCATACACGCTGCACCACACAGAAGAGCTCCTCATACACGCTACACCACACAGAAGAGCTCCTCATACACGCTGCACCACACAGAAGAGCTCCTCATACACGCTGCGCCACACAGAAGAGCTCCTCATACACATTACACCACACAGAAGAGCTCCTCATACACGCTGCACCACACAGAAGAGCTCCTCATACACGCTACACCACACAGAAGAGCTCCTCATACACGCTGCACCACACAGAAGAGCTCCTCATACACATTACACCACACAGAAGAGCTCCTCATACATGCTACGCCACACAGCAGTGCTCCTTATACACACTACGCCACACAGTAGAGCACCTTATACACGTTATGCCACACAGTAGAGCACCTTATACACGTTATGACACACAGCAGAGCACCTTATACACGTTATGACACACAGTAGAGCACCTTATACACGTTATGCTACACAGCAGAGCACCTTATACACGTTATGCCACACAGCAGAGCACCTTATACACATTATGCCACACAGCAGAGCACCTTATACACGTTATGCCACACAGTAGAGCACCTTATACACGTTATGACACACAGCAGAGCACCTTATACACGTTATGCCACACAGTAGAGCACCTTATACACGTTATGACACACAGCAGAGCACCTTATACACGTTATGACACACAGCAGAGCACCTTATACACGTTATGCCACACAGTAGAGCACCTTATACACGTTATGCCACACAGTAGAGCACCTTATACACGTTATGACACACAGCAGAACACCTTATACACGTAATGACACACAGTAGAGCACCTTATACACATTATGCCACACAGTAGAGCACCTTATACACGTTATGCCACACAGCAGAGCACCTTATACACGTTATGCCACACAGTAGAGCACCTTATACACGTTATGCCACACAGTAGAGCACCTTATACACGTTATGCCACACAGTAGAGCACTATATACACGTTATGCCACACAGTAGAGCACCTTATACACGTTATGCCACACAGTAGAGCACCTTATACACGTTATGCCACACAGTAGAGCACCTTATACACGTTATGCCACACAGCAGAGCACCTTATACACGTTATGACACACAGCAGAGCACCTTATACACGTTATGACACACAGCAGAGCACCTTATACACGTTATGCCACACAGTAGAGCACCTTATACACGTTATGCCACACAGTAGAGCACCTTATACACGTTATGACACACAGCAGAGCTCCTTATACACGTTATGCCACACAGCAGAGCACCTTATACACGTTATGCCACACAGTAGAGCACCTTATACACGTTATGCCACACAGTAGAGCACCTTATACACGTTATGCCACACAGTAGAGCACCTTATACACGTTATGCCACACAGTAGAGCACTATATACACGTTATGCCACACAGTAGAGCACTATATACACGTTATGCCACACAGTAGAGCACCTTATACACGTTATGCCACACAGCAGAGCACCTTATACATGTTATGCCACACAGTAGAGCACCTTATACACGTTATGCCACACAGTAGAGCACCTTATACATGTTATGCCACACAGTAGAGCACCTTATACACGTTATGCCACACAGTAGAGCACCTTATACACGTTATGCCACATAGCAGAGCTCCTCAGGCATCTGATAACAACTCACTGAGTATATCTGTGCTGCGGCCGGCTGACGGCAGTGCCATCTTCCCATTGATACTCTGGTCTTTGGTATCTAGTGACCAGCATCATCTTCCCAAATATTACTGGGAAGATGGAACTGGCCAGGATGGGGTCGCCTCACCCTGTGACATAGTATAGGGAAAGGGGTCGCCTCACCCTGTGATATGGTATAAGGGACGGGGTCACCTCACCCTGTGACATGGTATAGTGGACGGGGTCGCCTCACCCTGTGACATGGTATAGGGGAAGGGGTCGCCTCACCCTGTGATATGGTATAAGGGACGGGGTCACCTCACCCTGTGACATGGTATAGGGGACGGGGTCGCCTCACCCTGTGACATGGTATAGGGGACGGGGTCACCTCACCCTGTGACATGGTATAGGGATGGGGTCGCCTCACCCTGTGATATGGTATAGGGGACGGGGTCACCTCACCCTGTGACATGGTATAGGGGACGGGGTCACCTCACCCTGTGACATGGTATAGGGGACAGGGTCACCTCACCCTGTGACATGGTATAGGGATGGGGTCGCCTCACCCTGTGACATGGTATAGGGGACGGGGTCACCTCACCCTGTGACATGGTATAGGGATGGGGTCGCCTCACCCTGTGACATGGTATAGGGATGGGGTCGCCTCACCCTGTGATATGGTATAGGGATGGGGTCGCCTCACCCTGTGACATGGTATAGGGGACGGGGTCGCCTCACCCTGTGATATGGTATAGGGGACGGGTCACCTCACCCTGTGACATGGTATAGGGGACGGGGTCGCCTCACCCTGTGATATGGTATAGGGGACGGGTCACCTCACCCTGTGACATGGTATAGGGATGGGGTCGCCTCAACCTGTGACATGGGATAGGGGATGGGGTCGCCTCACCCTGTGACATGGTATAGGGATGGGGTCACCCTGTGATATGGTATAGGGGACGGGGTCGCCTCACCCTGTGACATGGTATAGGGGAAGGGGTCGCCTCACCCTGTGATATGGTATAAGGGACGGGGTCACCTCACCCTGTGACATGGTATAGGGGACGGGGTCGCCTCACCCTGTGACATGGTATAGGGGACGGGGTCACCTCACCCTGTGACATGGTATAGGGATGGGGTCGCCTCACCCTGTGATATGGTATAGGGGACGGGGTCACCTCACCCTGTGACATGGTATAGGGGACGGGGTCACCTCACCCTGTGACATGGTATAGGGGACAGGGTCACCTCACCCTGTGACATGGTATAGGGATGGGGTCACCTCACCCTGTGACATGGTATAGGGATGGGGTCGCCTCACCCTGTGACATGGTATAGGGATGGGGTCGCCTCACCCTGTGACATGGTATAGGGATGGGGTCGCCTCACCCTGTGATATGGTATAGGGATGGGGTCGCCTCACCCTGTGACATGGTATAGGGGACGGGGTCGCCTCACCCTGTGATATGGTATAGGGGACGGGTCACCTCACCCTGTGACATGGTATAGGGGACGGGGTCGCCTCACCCTGTGATATGGTATAGGGGACGGGTCACCTCACCCTGTGACATGGTATAGGGATGGGGTCGCCTCAACCTGTGACATGGGATAGGGGATGGGGTCGCCTCACCCTGTGACATGGTATAGGGATGGGGTCACCCTGTGATATGGTATAGGGGACGGGGTCGCCTCACCCTGTGACATGGTATAGGGATGGGGTCACCCTGTGATATGGTATAGGGGACGGGGTCGCCTCACCCTGTGACATGGTATAGGGATGGGGTCACCCTGTGATATGGTATAGGGGACGGGGTCGCCTCACCCTGTGACATGGTATAGGGATGGGGTCACCCTGTGATATGGTATAGGGGACGGGGTCGCCTCACCCTGTGACATGGTATAGGGATGGGGTCACCCTGTGATATGGTATAGGGGACGGGGTCGCCTCACCCTGTGACATGGTATAGGTGATGGGGTCACCTCACCCTGTGACATGGTATAGGGGACGGGGTCGCCTCACCCTGTGATATGGTATAGGGATGGGGTCACCCTGTGATATGGGATAGGGGAGGGGGTCACCTCACCCTGGGACATGGTATAGGGATGGGGTCACCCTGTGACATGGGATAGGGGACAGGGTCACCTCACCCTGTGATATGGGATAGGGGAGGGGGTCACCTCACCCTGTGACATGGTATAGGGATGGGGTCACCCTGTGACATGGGATAGGGGAGGGGGTCACCTCACCCTGTGACATGGTATAGGGGATGGGGTCACCCTGTGACATGGTATAGGGGACAGGGTCACCTCACCCTGTGATATGGGATAGGGGAGGGGGTCACCTCACCCTGTGACATGGTATAGGGATGGGGTCACCCTGTGACATGGGATAGGGGAGGGGGTCACCTCACCCTGTGACATGGTATAGGGGATGGGGTCACCCTGTGACATGGTATAGGGGATGTATATAGGAGGGATGTAATAGAGGTGGCGGGGAGGTATGAGGTAGGCTGCAGTATGAGGTAAGGGGTAGATATGAGGTAGGTGGTAGTGTGAGGTAAGGGTGAGGTATGAGGCAGGTGGCGGGGTGAGGCAAGGGTGAGGTATGAGGCAGGTGGCGGGGTGAGGTATGAGGTAGGCTGCAGTACAAGGTAAGGGGGAGGTATGAGGTAGGTGGCGGTGTGAGGCTAGGGAGAGGTATGAGGCAGGTGGCGGGGTGAGGTATGAGGTAGGCTGCAGTACGAGGTAAGGGGGAGGTATGAGGTAGGTGGCGGTGTGAGGCTAGGGAGAGGTATGAGGCAGGTGGCGGGGGGAGGTATGAGGTAGGCTGCAGTACGAGGTAAGGGGGAGGTATGAGGTAGGTGGCGGTGTGAGGCTAGGGAGAGGTATGAGGCAGGTGGCGGGGGGAGGTATGAGGTAGGCTGCAGTACGAGGTAAGGGGTAGATATGAGGTAGGTGGCAGGGAGGTATGAGGTAGGCTGCAGTATGAGGTAAGGGGGAGGTATGAGGTAAGGGGAGGTATGAGGTAAGGGGAGGTATGAGGTAGGCTGCAGTATGAGGTAAGGGGAGGTATGAGGTAAGGGGAGGTATGAGGTAGGCTGCAGTATGAGGTAAGGGGTAGATGGCGGTGTGAGGCTAGGGGGATGTATGAGGAGGTATGAGGGAAGGTAGCGGGGTGAGGTATGAGGCAGGTGGCGGGGGGGGTGTGACACGCGCTCCAGGTGCTCCCAGTGCAGGCCCCGCCCCCTCCCAGTCTGACACTTCCGGATACGGAGCCGGCTTTCCCGCTGCCGCTTCCCGGTCTCATCCGTCACAATGATCCGCTCAGAGGACCCGGAGCACCGGGAGCTGCAGATGATCACCGGCCTGAAGGAGCGAGGTGAGAGGAGGAGACCCCGGTACCGACCCCTGACCCCCCGTATATACCCCTCCCCCCGTATATACCCCCGCCCCACCCCCCCATATATACCCCCGCCCCACCCCCCCCATATATACCCCCCTGCACACTGTCATCTCTGCCCTGTACCCCCTGCACACTGTGTCATCTCTGCCCTGTACCCCCCTGCACACTGTGTCATCTCTGCCCTGTACCCCCTGCACACTGTGTCATCTCTGCCCTGTACCCCCTGCACACTGTGTCATCTCTGCCCTGTACCCCCCTGCACACTGTGTCATCTCTGCCCTGTACCCCCTGCACACTGTGTCATCTCTGCCCTGTACCCCCTGCACACTGTGTCATCTCTGCCCTGTACCCCCCTGCACACTGTGTCATCTCTGCCCTGTACCCCCTGCACACTGTGTCATCTCTGCCCTGTACCCCCTGCACACTGTGTCATCTCTGCCCTGTACCCCCCTGCACACTGTGTCATCTCTGCCCCGTACCCCCCTGCACACTGTGTCATCTCTGCCCCGTACCTCCCTGCACACTGTGTCATCTCTGCACCGTACCCCCCTGCACACTGTGTCATCTCTGCCCCGTACCCCCCTGCACACTGTCATCTCTGCCCCGTACCCCCCTGAACACTGTCATCTCTGCCCCGTACCCCCCTGCACACTGTGTCATCTCTGCACCGTACCCCCCTGCACACTGTGTCATCTCTGCTTCGTACCCCCCTGCACACTGTGTCATCTCTGCCCCGTACCCCCCTGCACACTGTGTCATCTCTGCACCGTACCCCCCTGCACACTGTGTCATCTCTGCCCCGTACCCCCCTGCACACTGTCATCTCTGCCCTGTACCCCACTGAACACTGTCATCTCTGCCCCGTACCCCCCTGCACACTGTGTCATCTCTGCCCCGTACCCCCCTGCACACTGTGTCATCTCTGCCCCGTACCCCCCTGCACACTATGTCATCTCTGCCCCGTACCCCCCTGCACACTGTGTCATCTCTGCCCCGTACCCCCCTGCACACGGTGTCATCTCTGCCCCGTACCCCCCTGCACACTGTGTCATCTCTGCACCGTACCCCCCTGCACACTGTGTCATCTCTGCACCGTACCCCCCTGCACACTGTGTCATCTCTGCACCGTACCCCCCTGCACACTGTGTCATCTCTGCACCGTACCCCCCTGCACACTGTCATCTCTGCACCGTACCCCCCTGCACACTGTGTCATCTCTGCACCGTACCCCCCTGCACACTGTGTCATCTCTGCACCGTACCCCCCTGCACACTGTGTCATCTCTGCACCGTACCCCCCTGCACACTGTGTCATCTCTGCACCGTACCCCCCTGCACACTGTGTCATCTCTGCACCGTACCCCCCTGCACACTGTCATCTCTGCACCGTACCCCCCTGCACACTATGTCATCTCTGCACCGTACCCCCCTGCACACTGTCATCTCTGCCCCGTACCCCCCTGTACACTGTTATCTCTGCACAGTACCCCCCTGCACACTGTCATCTCTGCCCCGTACCCCCTGCACACTGTCATCTCTGCCCCGTACCCCCCTGCACACTGTCATATCTGCCCCGTACCCCCCTGCACACTGTCATCTCTGCACCGTACCCCCCTGCACACTGTCATCTCTGCCCCGTACCCCCCTGCACACTGTGTCATCTCTGCACCGTACCCCCCTGCACACTGTCATCTCTGCACCGTACCCCTCTGCACACTGTGTCATCTCTGCACCGTACCCCCCTGCACACTGTGTCATCTCTGCACCGTACCCCCCTGCACACTGTGTCATCTCTGCACCGTACCCCCCTGCACACTGTGTCATCTCTGCACCGTACCCCCCTGCACACTGTCATCTCTGCACCGTACCCCCCTGCACACTGTCATCTCTGCACCGTACCCCCCTGCACACTGTCATCTCTGCACCGTACCCCCCTGCACACCGTCATCTCTGCACCGTACCCCCCTGCACACCGTCATCTCTGCACCGTACCCCCCTGCACACTGTGTCATCTCTGCACCGTACCCCCCTGCACACTGTGTCATCTCTGCACCGTACCCCCCTGCACACTGTGTCATCTCTGCACCGTACCCCCCTGCACACTGTGTCATCTCTGCACCGTACCCCCCTGCACACTGTGTCATCTCTGCACCGTACCCCCCCTGCACGCCGTCAGCCCTGCACCGTACCCCCCCTGCACGCCGTCAGCCCTGCACCGTACCCCCCCTGCACGCCGTCAGCCCTGCACCGTACCCCCCCTGCACTTCGTCAGCCCTGCACCGTACTCCCCCCTGCACGCCGTCAGCCCTGCACCGTACTCCCCCCTGCACGCCGTCAGCCCTGCACCGTACTCCCCCCTGCACGCCGTCAGCCCTGCACCGTACTCCCCCCTGCACGCCGTCAGCCCTGCACCGTACTCCCCCCTGCACGCCGTCAGCCCTGCACCGTTCCCCCCCTGCACGCCGTCAGCCCTGCACCGTACCCCCCTGCACGCCGTCAGCCCCGCACCTGCACGCCATCAGTCCTGCACCGTATCCCCCCTGCACTTCGTCAGCCTTGCACCGTACCCCCCCTGCACTTCGTCAGCCCTGCACCGTACCCCCCCTGCACTTCGTCAGCCCTGCACCGTACCCCCCCTGCACGCCGTCAGCCCTGCACCGTACCCCCCTGCACACCGTCAGCAGCGTCCTGTAATGTGAGGCCGGGTGTTCTGTACCGTTAGCGCATACAGTAGGTGGATGTCGGCAGACAGACGGCACTGACAGCGTGACACACAGAACCCTCCTCACACTGTCATCTATAAATATTACTAACACGTCGCAGAGAGGACATGAAGTGTCTAATAACTCAGTATATGCTACAGGCGCTGCCGGTATGTACTATTCCCAGCCGTAAATACCTGGAACCATTATAAGTGTACATCCCGCGACTCATCGCAAGCATCGCAGAGTATAGTAGCGCCTCTTCCCTCATCCCCTATTGGAATTTTCTGTTTGGCGGTGCCATCATGTATAGATTGCTACTGGGTCCAAGTGCCAGAATGTATGACATCCCGCAGCCTGGTGCAAATGAGGAATACGGCCAGATCTCTGCAGTCTCAGATGTATGACCGCAAGAGGAGCTTTTATGCTCCCTGCTCCCCGCCCAATATCTCCGTCATTCTAGATATTATCCTTTATATGGCGCCACAAGGGATCCACAGCGCCCAATTGCACAGCACATAACGGGATCAGAGGCGTACAGGTGATATACATAGCTTCATCAGCAGATGACACTGTAATAAGTATCAGGGCGGCAGGAAACGGCAGGATTTGGTACCGTTGAAGGGAGTATGGAGTAGAAGATGCTTTAAGTAAGAAAAGGATAAGCACATGAGGGAAGAGGGCCCTGCTCGTGAGAGCTTACATTCTAAAGGGGAGGGGCAGGCAGACAGACAGGGGTGATACAGACGGGGTAAATAGAGAGCGTGGAACAGAGGGTTAGTATGAGATTTGGCTGGGTTTGGTGAAGAAGTGGGTCTTGAGAGCCCGTTTGAAGTTCTGTGGAGAGTTTGAGGGGAGAGGTAGAGAATTCCAGAGAAAGGGAGCAGCACGTGAGAAATCTTGGAGGTAGCAGTGGGAGGAAGTAATCAGTAGACAGGAGAGTCGGCGTGCATTAGCGGAGTGAAGAGGACGGGTGGGAGAGTAATGTGAGATAAGGTCAGAGATGTAGATGGGAGAGGAGTGGGTGAGGGCTTTGTAAGTGAGTGTGAGAAGCTTGAATTGGATTCTGAAAGGGAAGGGAAGCCAGTGTAGGAGAGGAGAGGTGGACGTAGTGCGTTTGGTGAGGAAGATGAGCCAGGCAGCAGCATTGAGGATAGATTAGAGTGGAGAGAGGTGTATGTCAGGGAGGCCAGTCAGGAGGAGATTACAGTAGTCCAGTCTGGAGATGACCAGTGAGTGGATGAGGGACTTGGTGACATCCTGGGTGAGAAAGGGTCTGATCCTGGAGATGTTTCTGAGATGGAAGTGGCAGGAGTGTGAGAGGTGGTAAATGTGTGGTGTGAAGGAGAGGAAGGAGTCAAGGATTACTCCAAGACAGCGCACTTGGGGGCTAGGGGAGACAGTAGTGCCATCACTAGATAATGAGAGTGTGGGGGGTGAGGTTATACGGGAGGGAAGATGATCAGCGCAGTGATATGGTGCGTATACACTATGGAATATCGTGTACGATCCGGCCGCTATCTGCCGGTTCAGAACAATATCGTCTAGTGTGTACACACAATATATCATGCAATGCGCACTTGGGTTGTGTGTGACACCAACGGGAGAGATCGCAGACAAGGGCCAAGCTGTCAAATGCAACATGGCCGCCCCTGTTGCACCTTCGCTCCCGACATCAGCAAGTGTCTGTGCACTTGCCAATGCTGAGTCCCGTCGTGGACGACATCGCATCGTTTGTGATGTCCT